>NW_010357101.1:615314-624890 GCF_000414095.1 Morus notabilis
TTTGATAGTATATTTTTGTGCTGAGAAAGGATATGGATTATGGGGCTCTAGCCATATAATTGGTCGACATACATATCCATGCCTCCTCCTATTTATAACCGAAACCAATATTGCCTATGAGAATGGTTGGTATAAATTGTGGCTTTTGAGTGATTTCCCTTTAATTATTTGTCTTTTGAGTTCTAAGTCTTTGCAAGTTTTCTAGAGGTTGACTCTTTCTTTATCCACGAGAATGGATTTTTATTTTTCTCATGTGTATCGTAAAGCTAATGGATGTGCCGATAAGCTTGTTAATCTTAAAATTATTAATTATAATAGGATGTGGTGGTCTCATTGTCTTAATTTTTTAAAGTACTATATGTATAAGGATTACATAAGCTTACCATTTTATAGATTTACTAGATTTTAAGATGGCTGTAGCTTTGTTAATTTTTTTGTTCTTTAATAATTTGAGCCTTTGAGGCTGTGTTTTTTCAAAAAAAAAAAAAAAAAAAAAAAAACAAAAACCAGAATAAAAAAACCAAAACCAGTATCATTTTACATCGCACCGACGCAACCTGCTTTTGATACTCTTAGTGGTCGACATAGTACCCAAAACCGCGTTATTTTCTTGAAAGCAAACTAGCCACTGTCCCATGTTCCGTAGTTCTATAAGAAAATTCTCTAATCAAATTCTAATACTATCTTTTTGAGTTGTTCGAGGATAGTATTGTCCTTTTACCTTCCAATCGTTTTTCAAGGCTGTTGCTTTTCAAAACCGATTGTTATTTGCATTAATTTGTTTTACAAATTTATTTCAAATTATTGTCGTTTTTGAGGTATACTGTGAACGTGATGTCTCTTACGCTGCTGTCGTTTTCACGTTTGATGTCGTTTACCAAGGTCCTGGCCCTTTTCTTTTTCTTTTTTTTTTTGGTCGCTAAAAAAGGTGCTAGTCTGATATTACTACTATTAAAATTTATTTCCAAAACAATATTTTGAATTAATAGTTCTTAGAAACAATGGTCTTAATATTATTGTAAGAGACAACGATCATTTTTACAATGTTGTCGTTCAAAAGGTATTTCCTTTTTAATTTAACGTCGTTTCTAAATGATGGTGTTTTAGGGGATTCAATCTAATTATTATCCAGTTAGGATCACCATGAAGTAGAAACCAATTTTATATATTTTGGAATTAAGCATGACTGAGTGATTTTAGTCTACAGCTCATCTGTATATACATATATATGTATATATTAATATCCAAATGATAACCATAAATTTAACTTATAACTCGCTTATTCCAAAACAATAACTAAATAAAAATTAGCTCATCAATTAGTACTCTGTAAGAAAATCCATCATGAATTATTTGTTCCTTTAACAAATTAAGGGGTAAATCTAAGAAAAACTTGATTCGATGTGTTAGTGACTTGCGATATTCAATGACCTAATCTTGAAGAAAACAAAGAAATAAAACTGACCTAATAATCATAAAGAAAAGGAAGAAAAGAAAACTTTCCATTGGTGTAACGTGATCCCCTGGTTCACGCAAACTGCGATCAATCCTGTTTGAGAACAACCCCATATTCTCCGGTGAGTTCGTTTAATTTTCAGTTCTTGTACTATGTCTACGTTTATATCTATATCTACCTATATATATATGTGTGTGTGTGTGTGTGTGTGTGTATCGTTGTGTCTGACATGTGCATATATTGAATTTTATACAAACAAACATATTGCATGCCGGCGGTGGATCAGAGTAGTGTGCTTGCTAGCACAACAAGAAAGCAATAGGAACCAGAAAAGGGGGTGGTTCTTCACAATTAGCACTTTTAAAACCTCAATATTCCTAGTAATTTCACCCAAAAAAATATGTGTGAAAATTGTATAAGGCATTTTGTCGAAGGAAAAACCTTATCCTTATTTTAGATGATGTTTTGGATCCTATTTATCCTGACGAAGTAGGAATATCTGTTGGCATGGATAGGCGAAAACTGATTTTAACAACTCGACAATCGTAGTTGAGCATGATGATATGGATCTGGTATTTGGAGTTTTGGAGTACAGCTATCGCAAGTTGAATAAAACTCCAAAAGTGCAACAATGTTTTTTGTACTGCTCATTATATCCTGAAGACACATGGAATCCAAGAGATGAGTTAATAGAGTATTTAATTGATGAGAAACTAATTGATGGAAGGAAGAGTAGAGAATCATAAACAGACTTGAAAACATTTGCTTGCTGGAACGTGGCTGGCATGAGATGAGTAAGTGTGTGAAGATGCATGACTTGGTGAGGGATATGGCCATCAAAGTTGCAAGTGTTATTCCCCACAGATTTTTGGTAAAAGCCGGAATGCAATTGGAAGATATACCAAATGAAGAAATGTGGTTTGAGGAGTAACTATATCCAGAGTATCCCCTCTTATTCATCACCCAAATGCCCTGAACTCTTAACACGGTTGCTATGTCGCAATCATTCGTTGAAAATCATCCCGCGAATTATTTTTCGTGCATATGAAATTGCTTACCGTTTTTGATCTATCATATACCAGTATAAAAAGTCTTCCAACTTTGATATCTTACTTGGAAAGTCTCACTGCCTTGTTGCTTAGAGGGTGTCATGAACTGAGATCTGTGTCATATTTTGAAACACTCACGGCTCTAAGGAGGCTGGACTTGTCCAAGACAGCAATCAAAGAGGTACCCAAAGACTAGGGGGAAGCTAATTAACTGGAGATATCTCAGTCTTCATCACTGTTTCAAACTCAATATGATAATTGATGGGATCTTCCCCAAACTGTCTCAAATAGAATTGTTTAAATCAGATCATAACCTAATGCTTAGAGGAGAGGAGATAGGGAGCTGGAGAAAGTAAGAAACTTTCTACGGGAGATTTGAGAACATCAATGACTTTATCTCTTGTATCAGACGATGGAAAGAGAGATAACCCAACAACTACGGCATTTTTTGTGGGATATGGTGATATTGAAGAGACACTTTCCCACAGAAATGTAAACCTGTCCAAAGTCGTAGGTACAGAGGGCACATTGGTCTTACCTAGAGGCATTCAGTCCGTTATATACTTGATGATTGCGATGGTATAACATGTTTGAGCCATATTTCAACTCTGATGGTATAACATGTTTGGGATTGTGGAGAGTTGGTGGAAGTAATAGGAGAAACCACAGATGAAGACGAAAACCAGGAGGCGACAAACTACAGTAATATCCATGCCCCCCAGATTCAAATATCTCGGCTTAGTAAATCTTCCAGAATTAAAGAGGTTATGCAACTCTAGCATAAAAGTTTCTGATCATCTGAAAGTAATTAATATAATAGGTTGTCAGAGACTGAAGAGGATCACTCTGCTTTGGAAAGAAGCACATCCTCATCCTTTTCTTGAATATCTCGCGTTCGAGAAAGACTGGTGGGTTTCTCTTGAGTGGAAACATCCCGAAACAAAGGATATCCTCCAACCTTATCTCTATTGAACTCCACAATTGCTGGTAAAGCAATCGTCTTCAACCATCAATTGCAAAAAGCATGGTTTTGTATTGTGAAATTCATGAGCCATCAACCTTATTTTCTTTAATTGGTGGTCTTGCATTGTGAAATTCATGTGTTCATTTTTTTTTCTTAGCAAGATAAGATTTGCAATATGTTCACTAAGCAAACTGGATTTTCAAAGCCGAAAACTCATGTAGTGTTTCATACCAATGCCTTTTTGGATCAACTTGTTTGATGTCGATTTGTACGGATTCGTCTGTTCCTCTGCTGCCTCTGTTTCAGTAGTTTAGGCACTGTCCTTTAACTTCTAGTATTTTACTATATTATTAGATGATAGCTTAGAGGAAGTAATTAATATGTTAAAAAAGTTAGCCGATCATAAATTTATATCAGACTTAGGAGACAAAGCTACTACAGAAAACATCAAATAGTAACAACAGATCTAGTAATCTCATTCTTTATCAAATTACAAACTCACTAATATTTATAAGAAAATAACAGTACAACAATTAGAAAATAAATTTAAAAAAAAAACAAAGGCAAACAAAGACCATAAAATAAATAAGTAAAGAAAAAACATAAACGTCAATAATTAACAAGACACTTTTTCTTTTTTTTTTTCATAATTAGTCCCATGTATTGTCATCTATGATGCTATCTAATAGCATCACTATTCTTTTGCTTATAACCATACATCCCCACAAAGTTCTTTGATATGATGCTATCTCAATAGCAGCCTGATCATCGAATTCGACGTCCCTTCATATACCAACCGCAATCAACCCAAGCGTTGTTGCCAAGCTCATTAAACTACTCAAAGAAGCCACGGCCACGTCAACGTTAGACTTGGCAGCAACCTCATGAGCGCTCTGGGGATTGCCCGTCATGCACAAAACCGCAAAGCTCACAGAGTTTTGGTCGAAAAGTTTGAAGTTACCATAATGAGCACACCCATCGTTGTCGAGAATCATAGTGGCTCGTCCAACGACAACATCCGGGTTGTCGCACGGCCCGGTGTAACACGTCCCCGGTAATTTAGCTTTGTAGCGAACTGAGCTCACTTTGTATTCAAACCGGAGAAGCCTGTGTCCGTCAAGGAAGCAGTCAAGGCAGGTCTTGACCACTCCTCTCTCTGCTTGCTTGGGTGGTATTCACAGGTGTTGCAGACTCCATTTGACGTCGATGCGCTCATGTAGTGGATCACTCTATTCTCTCCCGCATAAATTCCTGTACGTACAATATATATATATATATATATATATAAGCAAAAAGTCCAATGTTAACCTATCTAGACATGCACATATTAATATTAATATTAAAAAAAAATAATGCTTAGAGACACCCAACATTTTTTATCGATTTATGTAGCATGTGAGTTGTTATATTTTTATTGGTAAATGTTTAAAAAATTACCATATCAATTAATAATAAATAATTTACCAGTAAAAAGATGAGAACTCTATACGACATAAGTTGATACAAAATTGTTAGAATTAGAGTTTGTGTCTCTAGCACTACTATTCGTAGAGAGAAAAAATCACAAAATATAAACATGTGTGTGTGTGTGTATACTGACCATGGTTAGAGTATAAATGGGCTCTTCTATAGCTGTAAATGTGATCCCCTTTTTTGAGCTCGCTCTTATCAATCTTGTTGGAAAGCCGACCCATTGGGTGCGTTTGGAATTGGTTCCAAAACGTTTTTATTTTCTGTACGAAAATGAAAATGAAAACGTTTTTAGTTTCATTTTTGAATTATTTCTAAAAATGCGTTTGGTAGTTTTATTTAGAGATTGATTTCAGTTTTAAAAAAAACTGAAACTGCGTTTGGTGGTTTAATTTTTGAAAACATGTAATAATATATTAAATAAATAATATTATTAAATATATTAAATAAATAATATATTAAATATATTAAATAAATAATATATTAAATATATTAAATAAATAATATATTAAATATATTGAGTATATATATATATATATATATACACACGCACAAGACTAAGACTTATAAGACCCTACAATATATGATTATGTTCCAAGTTGATACTTTACATCGACATTTACGGAAATATTAGAATTTAAATTTTACAGAAATATCGATATAGGTGAAAATTGATGAAAAAATGAAAATTCATTCTAAAACATTCTATTTTCATATAAGACTTTAAAAACCTTAAAATAGATACTAATATATTAATTAGATGAAAATCACAATCAAAATACTAATTATTTAATAAATATGGATGATAAAGTGTGATTATAATACCATAAATACTAAGCACACGTTCACAATTAAATTAAAATAGCTGAAAGGTTTCATACATAATGATAAATTATCAATACCAAAAGGAGCTTATAGGATGTTGGAAGGTATTTTGAACACATTCTTAGCTTAAAAAATATTGACACCAAGACATGGAGTTTGAATAATTCCTTATATAATTTTGGACATACCATTTTTTTTTTTTGAAAAGTAAAATAATAAAATATATATATATATATAAAGTTACAGAATTTTCTATGAAAATTTACCGATATTTCAGGGAAATTTTCATAAAATTTCCACGATATTTCATCATTTAACACAACGTTTTATTCAGAAATGGAAATTTCTGTGAAAATATTGATATTTACGAAAATATCCGTAGAAATTTCAAGATATTATGAGGAAAAAATACTACACCCTTATTTCCATATCAGTACTTTTAAAATACGGAAATTTCCACAAAAATATCGGTAAAAATGTAAATATTTTCATCCTTGGTTACATACAAAATATACTTCACATGCGTTAAATCAAGGTAATTACGTTAGATTTTCATGCTTAATTAATCCGACTTAACCATTCCAAAGTCAACTTTTCAGAAATCAAGTCATCACCACAATTATTTTGAAAAATTACAATTAAACCCAAAAACCAATCCCATCAAACTATAGAACATAGTTCCAAATTATAAACCACTTTTGATAATAAAATGTCCATTAAAAATCATAGGAAGAAAATTCCTAACATTTCCTTGCTTGGAGGTGTGCTTTCTCTGGAAGATAATTTAGTTCAAGTTACATTTTTTTTTCCTAGCATATAATAAGAAAACAATTTTTCATATTGGATAATTAATATATGTGTTAGATCTGCAAACTTTCATGAAGGTGGGGACCAGCACTCAGGTGAGAAATTTGATGCTCTGAAAACTTTCATGCCAGAATAAGCACGTGTGAGCTCGTCATCTTCTCGTCATTCCATTTAGTCAACTGTTTTTTTTGTCTCTCCGTTGACTACAGTGTTTTTGCCCGTAAGCCCATCATGTTTTGGACTACTTCACGGCCTTAAATGACAAAGCCCGGTCCAAAAGTATAAAAAAATAAACAAAAAAAAAGTAACGATATTTTGTGATACAAATATGAACATCATTAAGATAATATCACTAAAATAATTAAGATAATATCACTAAAATAATTATTATATGATTTTTTCCAATCTTAAAATATTTTTTTTTTTTAAAAATCCTATATTTCAACCCCATCATAATAAATTTTCCATATAGTGTAATTTTTACTTTTCTTTTTTCTTTGAAAAATCTAGAGGAGATCCAAAAGTTGTATATTTTTTTAAAAAAAATATAAAATTAATTCCTTCAGTTGCTCCAATTTTATAAGTTAAGAAAATATAATATTAATGTAATGTAAATATCGTTGAGGTTTCGCAACGTTCTAGTGAATTTGGGTGTGTACTTACATTACCGTTCTTAATTGTTGGCAGTTAAAATTCGTTAATAAAAAATTCTTAGAAACCCTTAGCTCACTGTGAAATTAATATATTAATTGTTGAGGAATGAACAGAATCAAATGCGCAAAATAAATGAATACCGAAAAATTTAGAGTGATTTATACTCTATTTAAGAGCAATTTTCATTATGGGTTAGTAAGTGTTTTTCACTATTTGGAGACAAAGGTATTGCATGCTCTAATTACTAGTAATTAGTCCGACTTAACAATTTTTCATGCCGGCGGTGGATCAGAGTAGTGTGCTTGCTAGCACAACAAGAAAGCAATAGGAACCAGAAAAGGGGTTGTTCTTCACAATTAGCACTTTTAAGACCTCAATATTCCTAGTAATTTCACCAAAAAAATATGTGTGAAAATTGTATGAGGCACCCCCTCAGGAGCACACACCCACACTAAAATCAAAGGAGAGGGGGCTGCTTCTCTTTGCTTTGGTTCGGCCAGCCCATAAGGCAGCCCCCACACACACACGAGCACTCAAAAACAAAGGAGAGGGGCTGCCTCTTTTAACCCAAAAAACAATTATGGGCACTAAGGGCTTTTAACCAATATTAATTAGAGAGAGTATTTGGCCTAATGAACTGACCAAATATTACGAGATAGAGGGAGTTCAAATATCTCAAGTGAGTTAATAAAACAAGTGTCCATCCCATTATGGACAATATTTAACACGCATGCATGTGTTAATTTACATTAACACAATTGTCCGTAAGATGCTTTAATTAATTACAGAGTAAATTATTATGATTATGGAAGTCCATATAAAAATATTCCAACAAAACAGACTTGAAAACATTTGCTTGCTGGAACGTGGCTGGCATGAGATGAGTAAGTGTGTGAAGATGCATGACTTGGTGAGGGATATGGCCATCAAAGTTGCAAGTGTTATTCCCCACAGATTTTTGGTAAAAGCCGGAATGCAATTGGAAGATATACCAAAATATCGAG
This sequence comes from Morus notabilis, assembly GCF_000414095.1. NCBI lineage: Eukaryota > Viridiplantae > Streptophyta > Magnoliopsida > Rosales > Moraceae > Morus > Morus notabilis. Next base: position 623,544 of record NW_010357101.1, read on the forward strand.
AGAAAAACAAAAATGGAAGACTTGGAGCTACATGAAAGGGAAAGGCTCGTCTTCATCAACTAATAATTGCTTAATATCTTAGGACTATATGGGAGTACTTTCCCTCCAATTTTTTGTTTCGATCTAATACCTTTTTGGATTTTGGGTTAATTATCTTGTGTTAAAATGCATATGCTAAATATAGTACAAATCAGAACTCAATAAGAAATCCATCTTAAGTCCTAAGTTTAATTAGGATTATTTAATTCATAAGTTTGAATAGAAAGTTAAATTTTATGAGAGAGAGTATTGTAGTAAAAAGGTTTTGAAACAAACGCATGCTCAGTTTTCTGATAACTTTCTACCACTTTACGTACACATTCTAATTCAAAAATAACTAAAAAAAAAATCATGCATCAATAAAATGTGACTAAATCATTTGTAATAAATACATATAAGCATAATTATATTATTGTTTTTATACTATCCTTTTAGAAATTTTCTGGTACGTCTATATATATCATTATATGTATACTTGTGTAGAAGAAATACTGGCACTGTAACTTGCTTATACACAGATTACTAACCTTAAACAAATTGTCACGTACATGTACTAGTTAAAAATAGAAAGTAAATACTAATAATGAAAGAATTTTCAATAAAGAAAACGTAGAAACAAACGAAGTAAAATATGAGGGCAACTTTGCTTTGATTTCTTGACACGTAAACGTACATGACAATATATATATATATATAGTCGATCAATTAACTAATTTCTTTTTTACATTATTGATTAGATAGTACATACACTGAATCGAAGGTACTGATGATGATGAAAGAAATTATAGCTAACTAGGTACAAATTATATTTAAAGGGGTAGCTTATTACTTGCTCCCAACAAGTAATTTGCTTATATTTATTTATTTATTTGCCCGAAGTTGTCCTGATCTTAATTAACAGTTTGATCATTCTATTTGTTGTCTTGATCCTTCTCTAACGATGAGGAAGCGTTTGTTTCTTCGATCGTGTTTAACTTATAGGCAAACGCTGCTTGGACAAAAGTGATTGCTACGTTGTCTAAGGTTAAAGGCTTTGATGTTATATTTTTCGTAGCAATTTCAGCCATGTACTTGGCATCTAAACCTTGGCTGCTCACAGCTTTGCCTGTGGTGCAGTAAACAGCAAAAGACTCGCAGTTGTTGTCCAAGAAGTCGTAGTCGCCGAACCCTTTGCCTTCTAACATCTGAATGGGTCGTTGGACGACAACATAGGGTGCGTCGGAGGATCCCATGCTGCATGTTCCTAAGTTTTTTGTACAGAAGTGGGCCTTGGAAACGTTGTACTCAAAACGATAGAGCTTGTGGCCC
>NW_010357101.1:627989-652022 GCF_000414095.1 Morus notabilis
GACTTATAAAAATAAAGACTCCCTCTTTGAAATTTGCCATTGCCGTGTTGAATCAACGAGATGGCCTGATTCAGCAAGCAATACTTGTCTTCAAAACTGCACGGAGAAATCCCTTCATCTAGCAGGTCGTTTCAAATTATTCTCATGAAGAGCGATAAATTGTTGAACTCCCTTCAACACTGCATACGTCTTCTCTCGAAGAATGATAATAATTTGGATATAAGAAATGGGTGGAGAAAAATTAGAACAATTACAATATATATTATCACTTTCTATTACATGACATGATCTGATGAATCCAGCCAACGTTAAATAGACGCATTATATTTTAGTTGGGTCATGATGTCGATCGATAACGCTGGTTAATTAACTAGTAACTAAAGTAGTCCCTAAATGAAAATTAAGAAGTCTTGGTCTTTGGTCTTTTATAGTCGATGTTGATAAAGACCCAGCACTGAGTATAGGGACAAGTAGTGTGAATGATACAGAAAGGACAAAAACAGAAATGGGAAAGTATATTTGGAGTTACTTGATATTACAAAGACTTAAAATGGTCTTCGTCTATCAATTTCTCGAGATAAATTAAGTAAAATAGCTGAAAGTCAACATAATACATATATCATACATATATGGTTTCATACATAATGATAAATTGTCAATACTAAAAGGAATTTTTAGGAGGTTGGAAGGTATTTTGAACACATTCTTCGCTTAAAAAATATTAATACTAAGACATGGAGTTTGAATAGGTACTTATATCATACATGGAGTTTGAATACTTCAGATTTTCATGCTTAAATCCGACTTAACCACTCCAAAGTCAACTTTTCAAAAATCAAGTCATCACCACAATTATTTTGAAAAATTACAATTAAACCCAAAAACCAATCCCAATCCCATCAAGAACATAGTTCCAAATTATAAACCACTTTAGATAATAAAATGTTCATTAAAAAACATAGGAAGAAAATTCCTAACATTTCCTTGCTTGGAGGTTTGCTTTCTCTGGAAGATAATTTAGTCCAAGTTGCATTTTTTTCCTAGCATATAATAACAATATAATTTTTCAATTGCATGATTAATATATGTGTTAGATCTGTGTTTTTTTCAATTTAATAAATTTTTTGGTTTCAACATGTTCAAATATTCAAGCAAAATAATGATATAGAAAATAAAAGACACGCGAGATTAGTATCGTGGTTCGGTAACCACCTATATCTACGGGATCACGCCTAGACTGAATCATCCACTAATTCTCAATGATTACAAATACTAATCAGACTTATAAAAATAAAGACTCCCTCTTTGAAATTTGCCGCCGCCGTATAGAATCAACTAGATGGCCTGATTCAGCGAGTACCACTTGTCTTCAAAAATACACGGCGAAATCCCTCGTATGGTAGGTCGCTCTGTTCCGAAAGTTTCAAATTCTTCTCATGAAGAACGATAAATTGTTGAACTCCCTTCAACACTGCATACGTCTTCTCTCGAAGAATGATAATGGGAACTTCTCAAAACATTATGCATGAAACCCAAGAAGCCCGGAGAATGAATGGTTCTAAATTCTATACTTATAGAACTTCTATTCCTTATCTTCACGTTGGCACAATCCAAGTCAAATTTAAATTATCTTCATAATTATCTCCAAATTTACTCAAAATTCAAACTGTCGCACAATCTGTTCCACGACTTGTTTTTAATTCAACTCAATTTAAACTAAGATTATCTCATCAAATCTTCTTTAAAACTTTGACTCCTTGTTTTTATCTTTCCAGCAACTTATCTTCTCTGGAACTCATCACTTCATTTTAAAATTCAAATACTTTGATCAGATAAACTAGCTCAACACGTCATTATCTTCTCAAACCTTTTTTTTTAATTTTCCTGAAAAACCGTTGTTAAAAATTACCAACTAAAATCTTAATAATATGTATTGATTGATATAGTGTGTCCTATGTCAAGTACACCTCTGTACTTGACCGTGTATCGTATGCACATATCCCTTTAAAGAACTATTGTACATGATGAGTAACAGCCGCTCAAGATGAAAAAACTTTAAAAAAAAAAATTAGAGCTCGTTTGATTCACAAATTTACAACTTATAATTTTAATTTTATTATAATGTTTTCTCTTATAAAAAATTTAATCAAAAAAGTTTCACCAATAAATTCTCTCACAAAATTTAAATTCTAAATTAAAATTATAAATTTGAACTCATGATATTCGAAACCGTACTTAAACATGTAAGGTTAATTATTTAAAGGTTTTGGGGGTAGGGGCAAAAGGAATATACTCTCTCTCTACCAATTTGGATATTAGGTACTGCGTTTGACCGTACTCTCATTGGTCGAGTTCCAATTTGACCTAACCAACCGTACGTATGCATGTGAATACACACAAGACAAGGACATATAACAAATGTCCTTTGTGTAATTACGTTCTAGAATTTACGGAGACTACTTATATATATATATATATAAATATATACACACACACACATACCAGTAGAACGAGCAACTGCATGTATACTATATATACAATGTGGTGAATTGATTACTTGCATATATATCAACTTTCTTGTTTTGAAATGTGCTTTCTCTAGGAGATGAATTAGTCCAAAAGTGTCTTTTAGCATATAATAACAATATTATAATATACACTTGGATAATTAATATATGTAATGATAGTGGCCATGATATAGGAGAGACGTAATGAATCCTCTCAATTTTCATAACTGTCTAAGGGAAGAAGATTAAGGACAAGAGAGAACCGAATAAACACTTTTAGCATTTTTTAGTCATAAAATAGTAATTTATAAACTTTACGACAGAAGCGGTAATGTTCTATTAATACCAACCTCATTGAAGTCAATATGCGGCCCAATAGCGGTCAACTATTAACATGCTAATATGAATTGAAAGTGATGTTCAAGAGAATAAGTTTATGAACAAGTTGCGTGACATTTAAAAACAAAAACAAAAACAAAACAAAAATCGAGAGAAAAACAAAAATGGGAGCCTTGGAGCTACAATATGAAAGGTAAAGGCTCGTCTTCATCAACTAATAATTGCTTAATATCTTAGAACTATATGGGAGTACTTTCCCTCCTTCAATTTTTTATTTCGATCTAATACCTTTTTGGATTTTGGGTTAATAATCTTGTGTTAAAATGCATATGTTAAATATAGTACTAATCAGAACTCAATAAGAAATCCATCTTAAGTCCTAAGTTTAATTAGGACTCATTTAATTCATAAGTTTAAATAGAAAGTTAAATTTTATGAGAGAGAGCATTGTAGTAAAAAGGTTTTGAACAATAGTTTGAATTTGTCAAGCAAACGCATGCTCAATTTTCTAATAACTTTCTACCGCTTTACGTACACATTCTAATTCGAAAATAATTAAAAAAACTCATTGCATCAATAAAATGTCACTGAATCATTTGTAATAAATACATATAAGCATCATTATATTATTGTTTTTATACTATCCTTTTAGAAATTTTCTGGTACGTCTATATATATAATAATATGTATACTTGTGTAGAAGAAATAATGGCACTGTAACTTGTTTATACACAGATTACTAACCTTAAACAAATTGTCACGTACATGTACTAGTTAAAAATAGAAAGTAAATACTAATAATGAAAGAATTTTCAATAAAGAAAACGTAGAAACAAACGAAGTAAAATATGAGGGCAACTTTGCTTTGATTTCTTGACACGTAAACGTACATGACAATATATATATATATATAGTCGATCAATTAACTAATTTCTTTTTTACATTATTGATTAGATAGTACATACACTGAATCGAAGGTACTGAATGATGATGAAGAAATTGTAGCTAACTGCGTACAAATTATATTTAAAGGGGTAGCTTATTACTTGCTCCCAACAAGTAATTTGCTTATATTTATTTATTTATTTGCACGAAGTAGTCCTGATCTTAATTAACAGTTTGATCATTCTATTTGTTGTCTTGATCCTTCACCAACAATGAGGAAGCGTTTGTTTCTTCGATCGTGTTTAACTTATAGGCAAACGCTGCTTGGACAAAAGTGATTGCTACGTTGTCTAAGGTTAAAGGCTTTGATGTTATATTTTTCGTAGCAATTTCAGCCATGTACTTGGCATCTAAACCTTGGCTGCTCACAGCTTTGCCTGTGGTGCAGTAAACAGCAAAAGACTCGCAGTTGTTGTCCAAGAAGTCGTAGTCGCCGAACCCTTTGCCTTCTAACATCTTAATGGCTCGTTGGACGACAACAAAGGGTGCGTCGGAGGATCCGATGCTGCATGATCCTAATTTTTTGGCACAGAAGTGGGCCATGGAAACGTTGTACTCAAAACGATAAAGCTTGTGGCCTCTCAGGAAGCAATCGACACATGTTTTCACCACCCCGCTTTGTGTACTCCTCTGGTAGTCGCAGATGTTGCAGCGTATACTTGATTCCCCGGGGAGATCCGTTGTTCTGGTGAAATGGATCACCCTGTTCTTTTCCACATATATTCCTGCCATAGAGGAGAGCAAATCATATTTCCTAATATAATTAAGCACTATTAGTTCTTTGTTGAAGTCTGTTAACAACTTACTCATCAAGTACTTAATTATGATTCTGCAGTACAAGACATCAGATGCTCAAGTGATTAAAAAACTATATAGGAAGATATATTTTGTATAATATCTTAACAAAATTTTCACGATTCATAACTTAAATGTGAGGAGAAATTAATTAACAAAGAGATGTATGTAACGAGAAGCTTATTTTAATAATAATTACTAATTAATACGGTCACACAAATGATATTTTTGTACTATTTATGATACGTGTATTTGTATAAAACTTCAAAATATCGAAGATATAGAGCTTTTTTGGAATAGTTTTATTTTGCTTCCGTTTTGCCACTTAAATAGAAAGAAAAAATAAGTAAAAAATCCTACTTTATACGTTAGGGTTTAACAAAAAAAACAAAGTTATATATATGTATGCATGTATGTAAGTATAATTACCGTGGTGGGAATAAGAGTGCAACATTCTATAGGTGTAAATGTGGTCTCCCGCTTTGAGAATCCTCCTATCAACCTTGTTGGAAAACAACCCCATCTCTCACTACTCTCTTTCTCAATAACAGGTTTCCTTTGCGATTGTTTCAGTTTGGCACCAATTGTTGTTAATCGAGGACTGCGGTGGCAACATGGCTATGCGGCAAGGGGCATATATATAGCCAAACGCAGCTCATTCTAGGTCCCTAAAAAATAAAATAAAATAAATAAAAAAATAAAAAAAATAAACAACTTGCCACAAATAAATAAATAAATAAATAAATAAATAAATAAAATACATTAAAATTAAGTGTAATTTTAAAAAATTTTGAGGTGAAAATTAAAAAACTGAAAGTAATTTATAACTCCTTAAAATAACTCAAAAACTTAATCTTTAATCACAAGATTAATAAGAAAAAATCAATTTTGAGGCACACTAATATACACATTTAACATAATTAAACATGTTTAATTCTAGAGGGCGTTACATCTCTACCCTCCTTAAGAAATTTCATCCTCGAAATTGGAACTTACCTTAGGATATGAATAGATGTGGATATCGTTCTTGCATCGTTACTTCCAGTTCTCACATCGCTTCCTCAACGCCATGGTGTTGCCACAACACCTTCACTAGCGGAATCTCGTGACGGCGTAAACTCTTCATCTTCCGATCAAGAATCTGAACTAGTGATTCCTCGCAAGTCGTGTCATACTGGATCAGAACGTCGTACCATTATACAATAGCTTCCGGATCGAGTTTACACTCACGAAGCATAGAAACATAGAACACATTGTGCATGTGAGATAACTCAGGAGGTAAGGCGAGGCGATAAGCAATGTCACCGACTCGTTGCACGATATATTTATATATAATATATATCGACTTTCTTGTCAGGAGATGTAATTTCTCTAGAAGATGAATTAGTCCAAAAGTGTCTTTTTCTAGCAAATAATAACAACATTATAATACCCACTTGGATAATTAATATATGTATAGATTGATCAAGTGGCCATTATGTACTAGGAGAGACGCAATGAATCCTCCTCAATTTTCTTAACTGTTATATTGGCGCATTCTAAGGGAAGAAGATCAAGGACAAGAAAGAACCGAATAAACACTTTTAGCATTTTATAGCCATAAAATAGTAATTTATTTACTTTTATGTGAGAAGCGTTACTGTTCTATAAATACCAACCTCATAGAAGTGATATCCACCCCCCTCTCAATAGCGGGTTCAAGTCAACTATTGACATGCTACTATGAATTGAAAGTGATGTTCAAGAGAATGAGTGTGATATTGAAAAAAAAAAAAAAAAAAGATCGAGAGAAAAACAAAAATGGAAGACTTGAAGCTAGATGAAAGGCTTGTCTTCGTCAATTAATTGCTTAATATATCTTAAGTTTGAATTGAGATTTGCGAAATTTTTATTTATTAGAGATGTGTTTTTCATCCCTCACGTGAAGTAGTTCTTGACTTTGCATGTTTGTTAATCAAACGATCATAGAAAAAAATGGGGTAGATTGTAAGAATTTTGCAAGTCGTGAGGTTAAAGTACCAAACGTAAAAGTTCAAGGGAGAGATTGAGGGCAAAAGTGTTAATAAACGTCCCCAACTTCTCTCCCTCCCAACCGGAGGTTCCAATTGAAAAAACAAAAAACAAAAAAACAAAACAAAACAAAAACAATATATGTAAATATACTTATGTGAATATGTGACAGCCCTTGAGCTTTTATATGCAACAATATCATTGTACCTATGGTTTTGTTATTTTTTTTTTTCAATTGCATCTTGTTGTTTTTGTGTTATGGAGACTTTATTCAAAAACAAAAAAGAAGAAGAATAAGAAAAATAAGAAGACAATTAATGAATAAAAGTAAATGAACTTGTAATGTTTTTAAAAAGAAATATGACAGTAATAGTCATTCCTGATCCCTTTTCTTTATGACAGTAATAGTCCTTTTCTTTATGCCCCTCTGAGCAAATGATCATTCCAGAGCTTGATTTTCATGGCTTTTTATAGTTGTGTTCTCTTCCTTTTCACAGTTGCCAGTTGATATCTTGTTGTTTCGGTGGTTCTTCATGTTTCTTTGCCTTGTTGGTTGTTTGTTTTGTTCTTTGCTCTTGTTATATGGATGGCTGTTTTTTTCGGTTTAATTGTTGTAGTGTTGAAAGGTTAAATTTGTGATTATTTTAATATTTTTTAATTTTTAAATTTAATGGGGTTTTTTACTTATAAATAATCTAATCATATTATAATTACTTTCAAAGGGAATTTTGGGAACTTAAAAAAACAATTTTGTTATTAAACTCAAAATCATTGTCATAAGTATTTAAGAAAAAGTCATTTTCTCATATGTATCTATTTAATAAATAATCTAAAAAAAAGAATTGTTATTCTTAAAGGAAAAAAAAAATGTGTAACAATCATTTATAAGAGTTGTTTTATTAGCAATTTCTAAAAAAAAAAATCGTTATTATATAACAAATGGAGCGAGAAATATATAGGGTGAGAAATTGTATTTCACAAACTTAAGGATTATTTTTGTAATTATGTTCATTGTATTCAGGCTACAATTAGATATGGAAGGACACGCATAGACCTTCGGAAAGATTAAATGAGAGCCTTTAGATTGTCTCCTACTGCTAGGGGAAAGTACATCACCCTACCATAAAATCTCTCAGATATATACACACATATATAAGCATTATTATATTACTCAGGGACAGAGTTACGTAAGGGTGATCCACCGACTCCTCCGTTTAGTTGGAGATATGAAAAATAGCAACAATAGAGAGAGTTAGAAGGATAGAGACCGGGAAGGATGAAGATAATTATAGTAATTCTTCGTATTATTTGATAAGATGGATTGAGAGTTGAAATGATAGATAAAATTTATTTATAAAATTACTAAATTATTCACTTTAAACTATTTATTAATAATTTATTTAAAGGGTAAAATAGTCTTTTAAAGCTTAAAAAGTGATGGATTGGTTAAATCTTTCTATTGATAGAAGAATCTGATTTGATGGGCTATGAGTGAGACCACAAGCATCCACCTCTCCTTTCCCTTTAACTAAATAATGGATTGGGACTCTCCCTCCCTCCATTTATCCCTCTTAGCAAACATATCATAAGGTTTTGGCTCAATTAATAATTTCTTTACACTTTCTTCTCTTATAGAAACGAGAGAAACTACGTTAGTTGATAAGATGGGTTTCTACTTATAATTTGGTTACTTCCAATTCATGATCTTATTAGTTTTTAAGAGTTTTCACGTGTTTTTAGTTTGTTTTGTATGTTAGTGCTGCAGATGAAAGTTCGGGCAGCCTGACCTGGGTTCGGTGGCCCAAATAGAAATTTCGGGGCAAAACAACCTAGCCTAAAAAGGAGAAGGTTGGCTCAGCCCTTGCCCGGCCCAAAACTTTATAAGGTGTTTTTTTTTAAAATCTTTAAAGAGAGGTCGCTTAGGCCAGGCTAGGCCGACCCGAATAAACTTTTAGGCTCGAAACCTCGATCTAGGCCAACCTTAGCGGGCCTTGAGCCGGCCCATTTGGTCCGGCTTAAACTTGCAGCTCTAGTTAGTGCAAATTGAAGTTCGTGGGCTCTTTTGGAAGAGTTTTTAGAGAAAATTAGAGTATGGAGCGCTGCAACCCTTGTGAGTATCGTTGAGGCACCAAAAGAGGTGAAAATGAGCCTCAAAACACAAAATCTTGAATTTAGGGCGCCTAGGTACGATACAAGTATCGGCACAACGCACCGGAAATGTAAAAGTTGGTATATAAAAGTTAGGGTAAATTGCACCGTTGCACCTTAAACTATTTATTTTTTGCATAATGCACTTTGAACTTTTAATTTTGGAAAACTACATCCTAAACATTTAAATCAATTGCAATTGAGGTCCAATAGGTAACGAATATTATCAAATTGACAGTTTAAATGTAACAATCCGAACTAAAAAGTTGTCTCTTAAAACTCACTAACATATAATCGATTAAAATACTTTGATTAATTAAAGTGAAATTTGCAAATTAAATTTTTAAAAAAAAATTATATAAGAAGTCTTTGTCATCTTAAAAACCAAACTGCATACATACAATTAAAAAGTCTTATCATAACAAAACATATTGCTGAATTAAAATGTGAGCGGTATCTATTTCTCATTCTCCACACTGGTCATTTGCCATTGTGCACAATCCATCATTCACCTTTGATTGATTGTTTGCCTATAGCATAAATACATCTTAGGGGTGAGTTTATACTCAGTAAGCAGGAACTAAGTCTCGCTAATCAAAACAGAGTGCTTAAAGTATATCAATAATGCATGTACCAATTATGCTCTTTTATGATCTTGTTTTATTATTATTATTCCTTTAGGTCCGAGTGTACGTACCAAGATGTGCACACGATTAGCGGTTAGAGGGGGTTTGCAAGGTCCCCAACTATACCATGATCCTATTTTACCTCCTCAGGTCATAAATATTTGCACCCCCCCCCAGGCCATAAATCATCCTCACAGGTCGAGAGGTTGGTACGACACTCTTAAATGTTCTTATTAGTCATTTATTTCTTAATAGTGAACATGCGATATGTCATGACACAACATACTATAACTTTAAGCATAAACATGTACATAAAACATGTATAATCTTTTAATTTCAAACTTATTCATACTGTATGTGAGATTCTCACTTACCTGCTATCAGCCAAGTTCAGGACTATATTACTCGCCGAGGTTAACCTCTACTATTGTGGTCTGTAAAGAAAACCCACTGAGGGTGTGAGGTTGACTTGTTATAAGCTAGTCTATTTAGCTTAGTCTATTTAGGAATTCATTCCCACATTCAGAAATATTTCCTTTTTAAATAAGGATAATTTGACTTCTTTCACATTACAATGATTATTTTAATAAATCCTTATAATATACTTTTTCTTAATTGCCTTTGTTAATCGGTCTGAGGTTGATAACTTAATCTTTTAATTAGTTATCTAAATCTTTTTCTATGTCGAAGTTATCAATTCATATTATTTTTTAGATTGGGCCTAAAATTGAATTGAGGCGCATTAGTCTACAACATGTCTACAACGTTCCTTTATACTAGTGTGTCGGTCTTAGCCTTGAAAAAAAAGTGCGGGCCTAGTACAGGTGTTGGGCCCGTATCTAGTGTTTTTTATAGAAATTCTCAATCCGATGCTATTTTAAAAATCATTAGTAGATAATATTTTACTGCTAATAATATTGTTGGTTACTAGAAATTAGTGTCGGGAAACACTTAGTAATTATTTTAGAAGATAACCATAAGTTTGTAAATATTTTAAAATTTTCTTTTTGACCTCGTTTATTAGATTGTCTTAAACTTTCAATTCCTATAAAACTCATATTCAAATGTTTTTGGAAAACATTCTTCACCAGAATCTGAACCGTTTTAAATTTTACAAGTTAATTTTTACAAATTCTTAAAATCTGAGCTTTACGAAGTTTTTTCGTATCATTGCGATCTAAAAGTTTCGTGTTTTACGGAAAACGAGGTTCAGCCTCAGAACAACCCAAAATCTTAAAAATAGTGGCTGCACAAATATTATTTTGAGCAGTTTTTAAAAATGGCCCAAAAACATGTCCTATAGTCGGAATTATAATTTTTCACAGTCACAGAGATTTGTCTGTAATGTGGAAGCCTTTAAGATGTGTTCAAAAAACCTGAATTTGCCCTCTAAAGGGTCCAAAAATAGTAAAACAAAAACTAACTCAAGTTGACAGTTTTTATGAAATTTTGGGCAGTTTTAGGATAACGTCTAAAAACACATTTTCTAGGAGGAATTGAGGTTTTTATCGAACACAAAGAAAATGTTCAGCGCATCAGATCTACAACTTTTGTGAAATAGTATTTTTCTCAATTTGGACTCTAATAGCTCTGAATTTTAAGTCAAAGTGGAGTGAAATTTTTTTTAACAAAAACTGAAACTTGACAACTTGAAAATTAACACCATTTAGCTTCTATGAATGAACATGCATGACTTAAATCAAGCTTTCACCACGTTAAACAGCAAACATAGACCATAAAATACAAACCAAAAATCATAGATCTAATGCATGTGAAGATCCAATCGTAAAAATCTAAACCTTGAAACAAAAACAAACTTGCTCTTAAAAATAGAAGATCAAACTAAGTTTGATGAATCTTACCACAAATTTTAGGAGAGGAATGACTTTGACTACTAAGATGAGAAGGTCCTACAAAGATTTTTCTTTTTACTCTAGAAAAATCTAAACACGAACATTCTTAAAAAAAATAGAGAAACTAAGAGATGAAATAGATAAAGACAATTTGTGTGACATTCTTACTCTAGAACATTCTTAAATCTAAACTCGAACATTCTTATACAAATCACCGGAAAAGAAAGAGGGAAAAAAAGGATAAAATAGATAAAGACAACTTGTGTGACTTATTTAAATACAAATCGCGGGAAAAAAATGGAAGAAAAATGAAAAGATAAAAGAAATAAAGAGAAAAGCGGGAAAAAAGATATGAAGCAAAAGACAAGGAAAATAAATAAAAGAAAAAATTAAGAAAGTAGTTTGTATGAAATATTTCACAACTGAAACTGTAATTTATGAGACTAATAAGCAAAAGATGTTTATGTAGAAATACATTTAAAATTAAAAAAAAATTAATTTAATAGGATAATTAGTAAAAAGTATATATTATTTTAAATAACCATAAGAAAAGTATTTAAAATAAATATATCTGAAAATATATAAAAATTAAAGGTTAAAAGATGAATAAAAAAAGGTGAGAGGAAAAAGAAGAAAAGAAAAAAAAACTAAAAAAAAGAGAGACCGGCAACGAACCGGCAACGAAATGGGGCGGGCAATAAAATGGGCCCAAGAAACGATTTCTCTATTTTAAGTCCGAGGCTCCGAGCCGAGCGAAAATATATAAATTGGGATTAATATATATTCTACCTATAATTGTGGTTATTTGATTAAGTAAAGGATATAATATATATATATATAAATTGTGGCTTGAGAGTGATTCCCCCTTAATTATTTATCTTTTGAGTTCTAGGTCTTTACAAGTTTTCTAGAGGTTGACTCTTTCTTTAACCACGATAATGGATTTTTATTTTTCTCATGTGTATAGTGAAGTTAATAGATGTGCTGATAAACTTGCTAATTTTAAAATTATTAATTATAATAGAATGTGGTGGTCTCATTGTCTTAATTTTTTTTAGTACTATGTGTATAAGGATTACATACGCTTACCATTTTATAGATTTACTTGATTTTAAGATAGCTGTAGCTTTGTTACTTTTTTTGTTCTTTAATAATTTGAGCCTTTGAGGCTGTTTTTTTCAAAAAATAATAATAATAATAATAACCAAAACCAGTATCATTTTACATCGCAACCTGCTTTTGATGTATAAATATGAGAGAATGACCCAGAATGCGGTTCTAAATTCTCTCTCTTAGACTATACTATTTTCTCAAGAACATGTGAAATTCTCTCTCTTTCTCTCAATGAACGTAGCTCTTGACAAAAAGGGTGAACCACTATAAATGTGTGTGCTAATCTTCTTCTTGATCGTTCTTTGATCACGTTTTTAACTAATTAAACCGCTTAAACCCATCTAAAATTTGTTATAAATTTGTTGACGAATTTTTACCGTCAACAAGCCTCATAAATTACAGCTTCAGTTGTGAAACATTTCATGCAAGTTACTTTTTAAAAAAGAAAAATTTACTTTTTTTCCTGTCTTTTGCTTCATACCGGTTTTCCCACTTTTGTCTTTATTTCGTTTATCCTTTCTTTTTTCTTCCCTTTTTTTCCTGGCAATTTATATAACCATTGTTTTAAATGAATCGCGCACGTTGTCTTTATTTATTTTATCCTTTTATTCTTCCTCTTTTTTCGGCGATTTGTATAACCGTTGATTTAAATATTCGTGCGCATTTTTGATTAGTCCATTGTAAATGCCGATTCATGTTAATTAATGATTCTAAAGGTCATATTTAATTAAAGATTTTAAAATACATCAAAAGAAAAAAATATCTAAATTAAAGGTACCTAATGACTACATACTCGTATGATTATTATATCCCTCGAGAAATTAATAAACGAAGACCATATTTTCAAGTCTTTGTAATATCATGTAGCTCCAAATATACCTTTCATTTTCTGCTCCCTTAGTAGTCGACATAGTACCCAATTTTGAGTCGGTTGATCATTTTCTCCTTTCCTTGAAAATAAAGGGTGCATAAATAAATGACTTCCTTGGTCAATGAAGATAAACCCAAAAATAAAATAATCAAAATGTATTAATTAAGAGTAAAGAGTAAAATTTTAAAACAATGCATTCAAAATGTGAGTGTACCAATTTTCTCTTCAATTACCTTGACCAGTCCCGAGAACGTATTCCTTGGATTCATTTAGACCTTTCTTTGAAGAAATAATTACACAAAACAACCATTTTTAAGACTTTTTTATTTAAAATATGTCTTCAATTTGAAAATATTGCCAATTTGTCTCTTTTAAAATATGTTTTGGCAAACTCCCTTTGATTATGATTCGCGTAAGTAATTGATCTATTCTCTAGCTCCCACGTTTATTCCTGTATGCAGAAAGTACAATAATAATTTTTTTGCTAATGAAGTACTATAATAATTAGTTCAACGTGTATTTATATAACGGTAATTTAAACAAAAGTTCAAAGTATATTTATTATTATTTATTAACGTGCATGGGAGACATGATCTACCATACGCTTACATCATGGGAGATACATTTAAAAGTAAATTAAAAAAATAAGATCATCAATATATATATATATATATAGTAAATATACTGACGGTGGTCATGTGGGAATCTTTGTGTGCTTTTCTGTGGCTTTAAATGCTCCTGATTTGAGCATGCAGCTAGCTCCTAGCAACAATCGTATGTTACTAGCTACCGGAGAAATTGTTGAGCTCATGCTATATGAGAGTTAGTACTTTCTGTGATATCTTTAACATTTACTCATTTGTCTCGAGATTTTTATTTCCGGTTGGAATATAGCTTTACTATTAAGTATTAACATGTGAACATTGTTGATCAACCAAGAAAAATACTCCGGGTACTATCGGACCCCCTTTTTTCCTCTTTTCGGATATCGGTAGATATTTCTCAAAAGATTGAGTAAAAATCAAAGCCATGTTTGAATTGAAATTAAAATATTGATGTAAGTTCTTGCCTTTTCAATCAAATCAAAAATTTTATTGCAAACGAACAAGATATTAAGGAATCCACACCACTAATAAAAGATTAATCACATTTTATTAGTTAGTGGTACTCAGCACCACCACCAGTGCCTTGTACTTTTGTTTTTCATATTAGTCTCAAGATGTTTTTGGTTGGAATCAAGTTTTACTATTCACATGTGAACATGCATGGCTCAATAAATTCGTTATTTTTTGCACGCCTTGGCGTTCTTGCTTCCGCCTGAACACTTGCCTCAGCTCTTGAGCTAAGTGTTGATTTCTTCCACAGACTAGTCCACGAGGTTTTTTTTTTTTTTTTTTTTTTTTTTTTTTTTTTTTTTTTTTTGTTACTTTGGATATGGAAATGGGTGGAGATCGAGAAATTAGAACAATTACAATATATATTATCACTTTCTATTATTTGCCATGATCTGATGAATTCAGCCAACGTTAAATAGAAGGCACGACGCATTGAATTTTAGTTGGGTCATGATGTCGATCTATAACCCTGGTTAACTAACAAACTGCCGTAGTCCCTAAATGCAAATGAAGAAGTCTTGGTCTTTGGTCTTTTATAGGGACAAGTAGCGTGATTTATATAGAAAGGATCAAAACAGAAAATGAAAGGTATATTTGGCGCTACTTGATACAACAAAGACTTGAAAAATATGGTCTTCCTCTATTAATTTCTTGAGAGATATAATAACCATACAAGTATGTAGTCATTAGGTACCTCTAAAATTTGTTTTATTTTTTTTTATTTTGATGTATTTTAAATTCTTTAATTAAATATGACGTTGAGATTAATCATGGTTCATGAATTAATTAACATATTAATTGGCATTTATAATGGACTAATAAAAAGGCGAGTGAATATTTAAAACAACAATTATATAAATCACCGGAAAGGAAGAATGAAAAAAAAATGATAAAATAGATAAAGACAACTTGTGTGACTCATTTAAATACAAATCGCGGAGAAAAAATGGAAGAAAAATGAAAGGATAAAAGAAATAAAGACAAAAGCGGGAAAAAAGATATGAAGTAAAAGACAAGAAAAATAGATAAAAGAAAATATTAAGAAAGTAGCTTGTATGAAATATTTCGCAACTGAAACTGTAATTTATGAGACTAACAAGCAAAAGATGTTTATGTAGAGATACATTTATAATTAAAAATAATAATTTAATAGGATAATTAGCAAAAAATATATATTATTTTAAATAACCATAAGAAAAGTATTTAAAATAAATATATTTGAAAATATATAAAAATCAAAGGTTAAAAGATGAATAAAAAAAGAGATAAGAGAGGAAAAAGAAGAAAAGAAAAAAAAAAACTAAAAAAAAAAAACAGAGACCAAAAACCGGCAACAAAATGGGGCGGGCAATAAAATGGGCCCGAAAAACGGATTCTCTCTTTTAAGTCTAAGCCGAGCGAAAATATATAAATTGGGATTAATATATATTCTACATATATAATTGTGGTTATTTGATTAAGTAAAGGATATAATATATATATATATATATGCCGACCATTGTAATCAGGGCCAAAAAAGGGTTTTCCATAGTAAATGTGAGTAGGAATACAACTTTCTATAGCAGTAAATGTGGTCTCCTGGTTGGAGCATCCTCCTATCAATTATGTTGGAACGCAACCCCATCTCCTTCTACAACTTTGTCCGTCTTTCTCAATAAAAAGTTCTCGGTGGCATGGGCTACGCATCAACAGTCTTATTTATAGCCAAACAAGTATCGTATTAATTTTTTAAGCAAGCAACAACAACTTGGCTTTAAAAAAAAATGTGTATATAAGTTTAAATTGACATCACTATAGAATATTTTAGTGAGTGAAGATTTTTGTTGGGTTTACTAATTCGAAAAATCACTATTTCTCATAATGTCTATCCTTCAAGATGATATGATTGGTAGATTTTTCTAGAACCTTAATATTCTTTGTAAATGAGATGCTTTATATTCGATTATTTATATCTGTCATTGGAATATGACAAATGTATGACTATCATTTTAAAAATCATTAATAGTGAACCAACAACCACAAAAATACAGTCAATGGAAAGGCAATAATCGGCAAATGAGATAATTTCATCTCGATTATTAATGAGGATTTAAAAAAAATTGATCGTTTAATAGAAAACGCTTCCTTTAAAATTATAAATTAAAAAGAAAAAAGTTATTTGAGGAAATGGCTGACTTTTTGGGGATAATTTACAGAAAATGCTTATGTTGGCCTTTTTAGGCTAAAAATGACTTTTTCTTTTTCATTTCAAGAAAAGGTGTGTGTAGTTTTGTATGATTTCTTGGATGCCAACAACTGCGACCCTCTAAGAGGCTTTTCGCCGAGCATCTTGTGCTCTACAACTTTTACTCTCGCCTTACGCCCCAAAACCACGCTATTTTCTTGAAAACAAACTAGCCACTGTCCCATGTTCCATAGTTCTATAAGAAAATTCTCTAATCTAATTCTAATACTATCTTTTTGAGTTGTTCGAGAATAGTATTGTCCTTTTACCTTCTAATCGTTTTTCAAGGCTGTTGCTTTTCAAATCCGATTGTTATTTGCATTAATTTGTTTTACAAATTTATTTCAAATTAATGTCATTTTTGAGGTATACTGTGAACGTGATGTCTCTTACGCTGCTGCCGTTTTCACGTTTGATGTCGTTTACCAAGGTCCTGGCCTTTTTCTTTTTTTTTTCTTTGTTTTTTTTTTTTTTTTTTTTTTTTTTTGTGGTTAGTGCTAGTCTGATATTAATACTATTAAAATTTTTTTTTTGGTGGCTAGAAAAGGTGCTAGTCTGATATTAATACTATTAAAATTTATTTCCAAAACAATATTTTGAATTAAACGTTCTTAGAAACAATGGTCTTGATATTATTGTAAGAGACCACGATCATTTTTACAATGTTGTCGTTCAAAAGGTATTTCCTTTTTAATTTAACGTCGTTTCTAAATGATAGTGTTTTAGGGGATTCATTCTAATTATTATCCAGTTAGGATCACCATGAAGTACAAACCAATTTTATATATTTTGGAATTAAACATGACTGAGTGATTTTAGTCTACAGCTCATCTGTATATACATACATTGATACTGTGGAATTGGTAATTTTACTGAATAAGTACTCTTTGAGACAGTGCCAATCTCCCTTACAAGCAAATCGTTTCTGAACATCGATAAATCCCAAATACAAGAATTTCCCTTATATATTTTCCCTACCCAGCAATCAGCCAAAATAAAACAGAATTGAAGAAAGAAAAATAACAGAATAACAACTTGAATATCCCTCGATCCTCGCGAGGCCTCAGTGACCTCCATTGAGCTCAAAACCGTTAAGCCACCTAGGTCTTCGTCGCACCCTGGCCTCACGCGCAGGAGCTGACTCTCCCTCTGGAACCTTCTCATCCTTCGTCTCTTCATTATTCAGCTCTCCCTCAAAACGCAGCCCTGCCCTTGTCGTTTCAGCTTGCGGGCTTGGGTCTTGGGCTTGGCCTCCTTCCTCCCAATGGGCTTCCTTTCTGGGCTCCTCTCGGGTTTCCGTCCCAGCCCATCTTTCTATCGACTCTTGAATCCGGTTGGCATTGAGGGCCAACCCTGACCAACTATCATACATATATATATATGCATCTATTAATATCTAAATGATAACCATAAATTTAACTTATAACTCGCTAATTCCAACATAATAACTAAATAAAAATTAGCTCATCAATTAGTACTCTGTAAGAAAATCCATCATGAATTATTTGTTCCTTAAACAAATTAAAGGGTAAATCTAAGAAAAACCTGATCCGATGTGTTAGTGACTTGCGATATTCAATGACCTAATCTTGAAGAAAACAAAGAAATGAAACTGACCTAATAATCATAAAGAAAAAGAAGAAAAGAAAACTTTCCATAGGTGTAACGTGATCCCCTTGTTCACGCAAACTGCGATCGATCCTGTTTGAGAACAACCCCATATTCTCCGGTGAGTTCGTTTAATTTTCAGTTCTTGTACTATGTCTACGTTCATATCTATATCTACCTATATATGTGTGTGTGTGTATCGTTGTGTCTGACATGTGTGATAAAGTCAATGATGACTCACTTGTCAAAAATAACAAAGATTCTAGCACTAATGGAGGTAATGACAATATGAAAAAGGAGCAACCAGATTACTACTCCAAACGGACAAAAAATCCCATGATATATGCAAAGCCGTTGGAAACAAACATGGCAATTTGTTATGCCATTTCAAAAGGATTACCTATTAAATAAAAATCATTTTCTAGGAGTTATTTAGCATATTACCGTTGCCTTTTATTGTATAAATATACATGTCTATACATCTTGCTGGACAATGAAAAAGAGTGAATAAATTCATTTTTCTATTCATTGCTTTTTCTCATTCCTTCTCTATATTCCCTTTACAATAAAATTCTTTATGGTATCAGAGCCAATGGCAAGCCTTACTTCTGAGATCAATTCCCATGCTGAACCCCAAACTCACAATACAAATCTTTCATCAATGTGCTAGTCTTGTTTCTGTCAAATTAAGTTCCTCTAACTTTCTTGTTTGGAAATCACAGGTCTTGCCCTTGATTAAAAGTCTTGGGATAGCCCATCATCTTACAAATAATGAACCAGCCAAAGAAATCATCAGAGATGATGGAAAGAAAGTTTCAAATTCAGAATACATACAATGGCTCCACAATGATGGATTACTTGTTTCATGGCTTCTAGGCATCATGACCGAAGACATACTCAACATGATCATAGGGAGTGAAACATCAAAGCAAATATGGAGCAGTTTGGAAGAGCACTTACTTCCCAATACCATAGAACACGAAGAGAATTTGAAGGATTCATTGGCTTGCTTGAAGAAAGGATCCTTATCCATTTCAGAATATATTAGAAAATTCAAAGTTATATGTGACAACCTTGCTGCCATCAACAAGCCGATTCCGGAGACTGAAAAAGTCTTCAAATTAGCACGCGGGCTTGGTCCTAAATACCAAAATTTTCGTATGGTAATGCTTTCAAAGTCACCATATCCTTCTTTTAGTCAATTTGTTCTCTCTTTGCAGAATCACGAGCAAATGATAACTAAACAACATGAAGAAGAAAAGCGAATTGCAGATCATGCGCAAGCCTTCTTTGGACAAAAAGGGCGAGGAAGAAACAACATAGGGGGTCGTTTTAATTCTAGAGGAAGAGGGTTCACTCAAATAAATCGATCAAACAACCAGAATTTCGATCACCCTCCAAACTACTCAAGAAATCAAGGTAATAGTAAATCAAACAATGGTTGGAAAAACTTCAACGACAATGGACAAGGCAACACCAACAAAGAAAAGGAAGAAATCAAATGCCAAATATGTGGAAGAACCAACCACACAGCCATTAAATGTTTTTACAGATATGACTATGCTCATCAAGAAGATGAGATGCCTGAAAATTTTGCTGCTCTGTCTCTACAAGAAACTGACCCACATTTCTATGCGGATTCTGGAGCAACAACACATATGACAAATGATGTCGGTAAGCTCTCTTCAGTACATGCTTATAATGGACATGATGCTATTTATGTCGGTAATGGAAACAAATTATCTATCTCACATACTGGTAATGTTTCTTTAAAAACCCCTCGTGGAAATTTAAATTTAAAAAATGTTCTTGTTGTTCCTAAGCTTAAGAAAAATTTATTATCTGTTAGTCAATTTACTCAAGATAACTATTGCAGTATTGAATTCAATGCTAACGGTTTTGTGATAAAGGATCAAAGTCAAAGGATACTAGCGAAGGGACATAAAAGAGGACAATTATATGCTCTTGAAGAAGCAAAATTGGAAGCACTTGTAGCAGTCAAATCTCCTTCAGCATCTTCAGATTTGTGGCATCAACGAATGGGACATCCCCATTCAAAATTTTTACAAGTTCTAAATAAAAAGGAAGTGCTAAGCATTTCTAGTTGGCTAAATAGACATTCTATTTGTACTAGTTGTCAATTAGGGAAGCGTTGCAAACTTCCATTTTATACTAGTAATAAATTGTGCAAATTTCCTTTAGAAAAAATACATTGTGATTTATGGGGGCTAGCTCCTATTTCTTCTATTCAAAATATTCGCTATTATGTTATTTTTATTGATGATTGCACTAGATATACTTGGTTATATCCTCTTAAGCACAAATCTGATTTTTATGAATGTTTCTTGAAATTTCAAAAACTTGTTGAGAATCAATTTGATAGAAAAATCAAAATTTTTCAAAGTGATGGAGGAGGTGAGTTCACTTCCACACTTTTCACTAACCATCTTGCTTATTGTGGTATAGCTCAACAATTTTCATGTCCAGGCACACCTGAACAAAATGGAATTGCAGAAAGAAAACATCGACATATTGTGGAAACTGGTCTCACCATGATTTTTCATGCAAACTTACCACTCAAGTTTTGGGTAGATGCTTTTCTCACGGCAACATACTTAATAAATCGTCTCCCATCATCTTCTCTAAATATGGAGACACCATATTTCAAATTGTTTAGAAGGCTTCCTGACTATAGTATTTTAAAGGTTATTGGCTATAAGTGTTTTCCTTATTTAAAGCATCAAAATCAAAATAAATTTTCAAAAAGAACTTTTCCATGTGTTTTTATTGGATATAGTCCTCTTCACAAAGGATACAGATGCATTGATCCTTTAACAAATAAATTTTATATATCTAGACATGTAGTTTTTGATGAACAAATATTTCCATATTCTCACAATGTTTCAAGTGGTGATATTCCACAACTTGCAGTCACAACTTTTCCAGATCAAGAAGAGTGGTTTTCTAAGTCAACCAATCATCATTCTCATCAAAACTTGACCGACAAAAGCAAACAAGCTGACAACTCATATGTACCCCAAGTTGGTTGTTGCAATGAGCTAGATGATAACACCTCAATCGATCTAGTTAGTCACAATTTCAAACAACAAGATCTTGAAGCCTCTCAAACGGATGACAACAATGTTTCTCATGAAATACAAGACTCGTCTACAGCTCCCTCTATTACAGATCCAGATGTGACTCATCTTCAAACTTCTCATCCAACTCGTGTCCGCCGCCCACCATCTCATTTGAAGGATTATATATGCCCCACCACTACTTCGTCCTCTCATCAAGATGTTGCTCTACTTACTAATCTTACTCAAGAACCAAAGTCTCTCAAAACTGCTCTTAAATCACCTCATTGGTTTACTGCAATGCAAGAAGAGCTTACGACCCTTTACTCAAACAACACTTAGCATCTTGTTCCTCGACCTTCCAACACCAATATCATTGGTTCTAAATGGGTCTACCGCATTAAATACAAGGAAGATGGCTCAATTAATCGGTACAAGGCACGACTTGTTGCAAGAGGTTTCACTCAAGTTCCCGGGCTAGACTATGACAAAACTTTTAGCCCTGTGATCAAACCCGCAACCATTTGAATAATCCTTTCTCTAGCAGTTGTCTCGTGTTGGACAATCAAACAACTTGACGTTAAAAATGCTTTCTTACATGGTTTTCTCAAAGAAACTGTGTACATGGAACAACCACCAGGTTTTGTTAATCCAATTTTTCCCAA
Source organism: Morus notabilis (assembly GCF_000414095.1). Lineage (NCBI taxonomy): Eukaryota > Viridiplantae > Streptophyta > Magnoliopsida > Rosales > Moraceae > Morus > Morus notabilis. Next base: position 649,886 of record NW_010357101.1, read on the forward strand.
TCATGCTTGCTTATTAAATAAATCCCTTTACGGTTTAAAACAAGCACCTCGCGCTTGGTTTGAGCGTTTATCCCATTGTCTTTTTACCCTTGGTTTTTCTTGCAGCAAAGCAGATTCCTCTTTGTTTATTTACAAAAAAAAATAATAATCTTTTGCTACTACTTATCTATGTTGATGATGTTATTATAACAGGAAGCAATGATACTCTTATTCAGCAAATTATTCATAAACTTGGATGCGAATTTTCTCTCAAAGATCTTGGTGCCTTGCACTATTTTTTGGGAATAGAAGTCAAGCCTTTTGCTAGTGGCTTATTTCTCTCACAAACAAAATACACCAAAGATCTTCTCTCTCGTGCTCACATGCTTGAATCCTCCCATCAATCAACTCCAATTGCTCTTAAACCACCTAACCTACCAGATGATCACAACTTGGTCAATGAAACTGAGTTTCGAAGCATTGTTGGCGCACTTCAATATCTTACTTTTACTCGTCCTGATATCACTCATGGAGTAAATAAAGTTTGCCAACATTTTCATCAACCGACTCTTGCCAATCTTCGAGCTGTCAAACGGATCCTTCGATACCTTAAAGGCACTATAACTTATGGTATTTGCTTTTTATCTCAAAGCTCTCTCACTTTAAACGGTTTTTGTGATGCAGATTGGGCAGGTTGTCCTCTCACTCGTCGAAGCACCACTGGCTACTGTATCTTTCTTGGCTCAAATTGTGTGTCATGGTCTTCAAAGAAACAACCAACTGTTGCTCGTTCAAGTGCCGAAGCCGAATACCGTGCACTTGCTGCCACTACTGCTGAATTGACATAGATCGGGTATCTATTATGTGATCTGGGGATTCGCCTTGTTCAACCACCTCGGCTCTTCTGTGATAATATCAGTGCTCTTCACATGACAAAGAATCCTGTTTTCCACGCTCGGGCTAAGCACATTGAACTGGATTACCATTTTGTTCGAGAAAAAGTTACACGTGGCGATCTAGTCACCAAATATGTCCTTTCGCCACTGCAAATTGCTGATGTCTTAACCAAAGCTCTTCCCAAATCATCTTTCAAAACTTTTCGAATCAAGCTGGGAGTTCATCCCCTTCCACTTCCCAGCTTGAGGGGGCCTGATAAAGTCAATGATGACTCACTTGCCAAAAATAACAAAGATTGTAGCACTAATGGAGGTAATGACAATATGAAAAAGGAGCAACCAGATTACTACTCCAAACGGACAAAAAATCCCATGATATATGTAAAGCCGTTGGAAACAAACATGGCAATTTGTTATGCCATTTCAAAAGGATTACCTATTAAATAAAAATCATTTTCTAGGAGTTATTTAGCATATTACCGTTGCCTTTTATTGTATAAATATACATGTCTATACATCTTGCTGAACAATGAAAAAGAGTGAATAAATTCATTTTTCTATTCATTGCTTTTTCTCATTCCTTCTCTATATTCCCTTTACAATAAAATTCTTTAATGTGCATATACTGAATTTTATACAAACAAACATATTGCATGCCGGCGGTGGATCAGAGTAGTGTGCTTGCTAGCACAACAAGAAAGCAATAGGAACCAGAAAAGGGGTTGTTCTTCACAATTAGCACTTTTAAAACCTCAATATTCCTAGTAATTTCACCAAAAAAATATGTGTGAAAATTGTATGAGGCACCCCCTCAGGAGCACACACCCACACTAAAATCAAAGGAGAGGGGGCTGCTTCTCTTTGCTTTGGTTCGGCCAGCCCATAAGGCAGCCCCCACACACACACGAGCACTCAAAAACAAAGGAGAGGGGCTGCCTCTTTTAACCCAAAAAACAATTATGGGCACTAAGGGCTTTTAACCAATATTAATTAGAGAGAGTATTTGGCCTAATGAACTGACCAAATATTACGAGATAGAGGGAGTTCAAATATCTCAAGTGAGTTAATAAAACAAGTGTCCATCCCATTATGGACAATATTTAACACGCATGCATGTGTTAATTTACATTAACACAATTGTCCGTAAGATGCTTTAATTAATTACAGAGTAAATTATTATGATTATGGAAGTCCATATAAAAATATTCCAACAAAACAGACTTGAAAACATTTGCTTGCTGGAACGTGGCTGGCATGAGATG
>NW_010357102.1:0-2681 GCF_000414095.1 Morus notabilis
AGCTTCGATCAAACAGCTGATGGGCCCCATTTCAATACCAAAAGTTGTTACCGTTCCCGTGTCGGTTGTAGGGTGCGAAGAGAGCTTCGATCTAACGCCTGATGGGCCCTGTTAGGGCACCAAAGGTTTTCACCCAAAACATGGCAGTTGTAGATCGCGAAGAGAGGCTCGATCTAACGGCTGATGGGCCCCGTTACGGCACCAAAAGTTTCACCGTTCCCGTGGCGGTTGTAGGGCGCGAACGGAGCTTTGATCTAACGGTTGATGGGCCCCGTTACGGCACCAAAAGTTTCACCGTTCCCGTGGCGGTTGTAGGGCGCGAACGGAGCTTTGATCTAACGGTTGATGGGCCCCGTTACGGCACCAAAAGTTTCACCGTTCCCGTGGCGGTTGTAGGGCGCGAACGGAGCTTTGATCTAACGGTTGATGGGCCCCGTTACGGCACCAAAAGTTTCACCGTTCCCGTGGCGGTTGTAGGGCGCGAACGGAGCTTTGATCTAACGGTTGATGGGCCCCGTTACGGCACCAAAAGTTTCACCGTTCCCGTGGCGGTTGTAGGGCGCGAACGGAGCTTTGATCTAACGGTTGATGGGCCCCGTTACGGCACCAAAAGTTTCACCGTTCCCGTGGCGGTTGTAGGGCGCGAACGGAGCTTTGATCTAACGGTTGATGGGCCCCGTTACGGCACCAAAAGTTTCACCGTTCCCGTGGCAATTGTAGATCACGAAGAGAGCTTCGATCTAACGGTTGATGGGCCCCGTTACGACGCCAACAATTGTTGCCATTCCCGTGGCGATTGTAGGGCGCGAACGGAGCTTTGATCTAACGGTTGATGGGCCCCGTTACGACACCAAAAGTTTCACCGTTCCCGTGGCAATTGTAGATCACGAAGAGAGCTTCGATCAAATAGCTGATGGGCCCTATTTCAATACCAAAAGTTGTCACCGTTCCCGTGGCGGTTGTAGGGCGCGAAGAGAGCCTCGATCTAACGCCCGATGGGCCCCGTTCGGACACCAAAAGTTTTCGTCAAAAACATGGCAGTTGTAGATCGTGAAGAGAGGTTCGATCTAACGGCTGATGGGCCCCGTTACGACACCAAAAGTTGTCGCCGTTCCCGTGGCGGGAATAGTGCGCGAAGAGAGCTTCGATCTAATGGCTGATGGGCCCCCTTTCGACACCAAAAGTTGTCGCCGTTCCCGTGGCGGGAATAGTGCGCGAAGAGAGCTTCGATCTAATGGCTGATGGGCCCCCTTTCGACACCAAAAGTTGTCGCCGTTCCCGTGGCGGGAATAGTGCGCGAAGAGAGCTTCGATCTAATGGCTGATGGGCCCCCTTTCGACACCAAAAGTTGTCGCCGTTCCCGTGGCGGGAATAGTGCGCGAAGAGAGCTTCGATCTAATGGCTGATGGGCCCCCTTTCGACACCAAAAGTTGTCGCCGTTCCCGTGGCGGGAATAGTGCGCGAAGAGAGCTTCAATCTAACGGCTGATGGGCCCCGTTACGACACCAAAATTTGTCGCCCTTCACTACAAGAAAAGAGGCTTTTAATAGCGTTTAATTATAACTCTTTTAAAAAACCGCTATTAAAACTTATTTTGATTATATTTTATAGCGTTTTAAAAAAGTTATTTTCGGTATATATATTAAAAAACAATAAAATATTTTGGCGCTTTTAAATATTTATGTATATATTAAAATTTAATTTGGTGAAAATAGCTTCCCTCCATAAATTCAAATTTCCGGTTCTGCTTCCCCCTGAAAATTGCAACAAATTTCAATCCTTGGTTGGTTTTCTCTTGTAGCTTCCCGAGGAGTTATTTTTCCAAAGTTTCCCCAATCATTCGAAGAAAACCCACCCAGCCAGCCAAATAAAAAAAAGAAAAAGAACCTACCGCGCCCAAAAATCCTTCCATTTCATTGTGCATCACTCGATCCTTCTCTTCGTCCGTTCTTCTCTGCAGATCGATTCGTTTTGGTTTTTATATAAGATATCAGTTTAGGTTTTTCAGATCTCTCTCTTTTCAATTCAAACAAAAACCAAATTCAGAACATCAAAAACCAAAGCCCCTCTCTCATGTTTTCATATCTCTCTCTCTCTCTCTCGTTCAAGCTCGTGAACCCCCCATCCAAAGTTCATCAATCTCAAAAACCCAATTCCAAAACAAACCCAGTTCGTCCTTCACCTCTCAAATCCTCGGCAGGGACGGCGCTGCGATTTCGAAAATCTAGCTGGGGCGGGGTAGTGGGCTGCTACGACGGCGTCATCTGGCGAGGAGAACCCAGAAAGCCCAACGAAGCTTCCAGATCCGCCCCAAACAGAAAATTTTCTTCTCTATCTGCTCTAGATCTCTCTCTCGCTCTTTCTCTCTCTAGCTCTAGATATCTCTCTCGTTATAGATCTCTCTTTCTCGTTTAACCGTTGGTTGAAGATCTCGTTAAAGCCCTTTCCTCAACCGTTGATTTATTGCAATCGCCGTTGATTCTTGCCATCGCCGGCTCCAATTATCGTTGTCGCCGACTCCGATTCTCACTATCGTTGTCGCCGCCGTGGATTCTCATCGTCGCCGCCGCCGATTCTCGTCGTCGCCGCCGCCGATTCTCGTCACTGTCACCACCGATTGGTTGTTGATTCTAAAGTTTTGAAGTTCGGTGAGCACGTCCATTTAGCCCTTTCTTAGCTTC
>NW_010357103.1:0-1841 GCF_000414095.1 Morus notabilis
CCGTGAACCGTTAACCGTGAACCATGGACTCTGAACCCCGAACGCCGAAGCCTGAACCCCGAACCCTGGACGCTGAAGCCTGAAGCCTGAACCTTGATCCCTGAACCCTGAACCGTCAACCGTGAACCCCGAACCCCGAACCCTGAACCCTGAACCCGAACCCCGAACACCGAGCCCCGAGCCCTGAGCCCAGAGCCCTGAGCCCAGAGCCTTGAGCCAGGAACCCTGAACCCTAGACCCCAAATCCTAAACCCTAAACCCAGAACCCAAACCCAAAACCCGTAACCCGAAACCCGAAACCCTAAACCCTGAACCTGAAACCCTAAACCCTAACCCCTAAACCCTAAACTGTAAACCGTAAACCCCAAACCCCAAACCCCAATCCCCAAACCCTAAACCCAAAACCCTGAACCCTGAACCTCGAACCGTGAACCCTGAACCCTGAACCGTGAACCCCGAACCCCAAACCCTAAACCCTTTAAACCCCCAAGCCTGAACCCAGAACGCTGAACCCTAAACCCAGAAGCCTGTGCCCGGAACCATGACCCTCCCCTGAACCCTGAACGTTGACCCCCAAACCCCAAACCCTACACCCTAAACCCCAAACCCTACACCCTAAACCCCAAACCCTACACCCTAAACCCCAAACCCTACACCCTAAACCCCAAACCCTACACCCTAAACCCCAAACCCTACACCCTAAACCCCAAACCCTACACCCTAAACCCCAAACCCTACACCCTAAACCCCAAACCCTACACCCTAAACCCCAAACCCTACACCCTAAACCCCAAACCCTACACCCTAAACCCCAAACCCTACACCCTAAACCCCAAACCCTACACCCTAAACCCCAAACCCTACACCCTAAACCCCAAACCCTACACCCTAAACCCCAAACCCTACACCCTAAACCCCAAACCCTACACCCTAAACCCCAAACCCTACACCCTAAACCCCAAACCCTACACCCTAAACCCCAAACCCTACACCCTAAACCCCAAACCCTACACCCTAAACCCCAAACCCTACACCCTAAACCCCAAACCCTACACCCTAAACCCCAAACCCTACACCCTAAACCCCAAACCCTACACCCTAAACCCCAAACCCTACACCCTAAACCCCAAACCCTACACCCTAAACCCCAAACCCTACACCCTAAACCCCAAACCCTACACCCTAAACCCCAAACCCTACACCCTAAACCCCAAACCCTACACCCTAAACCCCAAACCCTACACCCTAAACCCCAAACCCTACACCCTAAACCCCAAACCCTACACCCTAAACCCCAAACCCTACACCCTAAACCCCAAACCCTACACCCTAAACCCCAAACCCTACACCCTAAACCCCAAACCCTACACCCTAAACCCCAAACCCCAGACCCTAAACCCCATAACCTAAACCCTAGACCCTAAAGCCGAAACCACAAACCTCAAACCCCAAACCCTAAACCTAAAACCCTAAACCCTAAACCCCAAACCCTACACCCTAAACCCCAAACCCTAAACCCTAAACCCCGAACCCCGAACCCTGAACCCCAAACCCCGAACCCCAAACCCCGTATCCAGAACCCCGAGCACTGAACCCCAAACAACGAACCCCGAACCCCGAGCCCCGAGCCTTGAGCCCAGAGCCCTGAGCCCTGAACCCTGAACCCTAAACCCTGAATAATGAACCGTGAACCTCGAACCGTGAACCGTGAACCTTGAACCGTGAATCATGAACCCTGAACGCCGAACCCTGAACCCTGAAGGTTGAACCTTGATCCCTGAACCCTGAACCGTCAACTGTGAACCCCGAACCCCGAACCCTGAACCCTGAACCCTGAACCC
>NW_010357103.1:1917-2624 GCF_000414095.1 Morus notabilis
GAAACCCGAAACCCGAAACCCGAAACCCGAAACCTGAAACCTGAAACCCAAACCCCAAACCCCAAAGCATAAACCCCAAACCCTAAACCATAACCCCTAAACCCTAAACCCTATACCCTGCACTCCCTAAACCCATTAACCCCCTATTCCTGAACCCTGAACCCTAAACCCTAAACCCTAAACCCCAAACCCCAAACCCAGAACCCTGAACCCCGAACCCCGAACCCCAAATCCCAAACCCCGAACCCTCAACCCCGAACACTAAACCCTAAACCCTATACCCTGAACTCCCTAAACCCATTAACCCCCTATTCCTGAACCCTGAACCCTAAACCCTGAACCCTGAACCCTGAACAATGAACCGTGAACCGTGAACCCCGAACCGTGAACCGTGAACCCTGAACCGTGAACCATGAACTCTGAACCCCGAACGCTGAAGCCTGAACCCCGAACCCTAAACCTTAAAGCCTGAAGCCTGAACCTTGATCCCTGAACCCTGAATCGTCAGCCGTGAACCCTGAACCCCGAACCCTGAACCCTGAACCCCGTACCCCGAACACCGAGCCCCGAACCCTAAGCCTTGAGCCCTGAGCCCAGAGCCCTGAGCCCTGAACCCGAAACCCTAAACCCCAAACCCCAAACCTGAAACCCCAAACCTGAAACCCCAAACCCGAAACCCGAAACCCGAAACCCGAAACCCGAAACCC
>NW_010357104.1:0-3635 GCF_000414095.1 Morus notabilis
TTTTTTTTTTTCTTATATTGTCCGTAGTCCGTAATAGATTCATAGCTGTCCATTCTCGTCGTTTCTCTCATTGCCGTCGTTTTTCCTGCCGGTTTAGTGTCGTTTCTCATTTCTCTTTTTAGCTGACCGATATGGGTTTTTGTTTGTCGTCGAAGCAGAACGGTGATGCTGAGGAAGGACGGTGGATTTCCAGACTTCGATGCAGCGGATTTTTCCTTCTCTGTCTTCAGCTCTAAACACCCACGTACATAGTTGAATTGAATTGCTCAAATATTCAAAGTACCAAGTTTTCTTTTCCTCAGAAAATCGTCTCCGCGTTTGAGGAGCTAAAAGCCCGAGAATCCCCTAATATCATACTCTTAAAAATGTGAGCCATTTTAATTATTTCCTTGCATTGCCAAAATATTATATATACATATATGTGTGTGTATACTATCTGAAATTTCCATTAATTCTTTTTTATGTATGATGATATATACAGGAGGGGTTCGATCAATCGGCCTCCGACTCCGGATGCAGAGGACGATCAAATTCAAGAAAAGCAGCTCACTTTCCAAGAGATTATCGACATCAAGGTTTTTTTTTTTTTCCGTTATCAGTTTATTGTGAAAGACTTATACCAATAAATCCATTTTAATTCCTTGGCATTAGATTTCTCAATTGCATAATTAAATTTTGTTGAATTTCATCCCTTTTTTTTTTTAGTTGGCCCTAATTAGGTTCTGTTACTTGGTAAATTACTGGTGCATTATTGTAGAGCCTTTCTTTGTTTGTTTGTTTCTTTTTTTTTTTTTTTTTTTTTAAATTTTTTTTTCCTTGTTTTTTTTGGTTGTGTTTTGTTGGTTTGTTGATTCTCCTTTGTGGAGTAGTTGATCGAGAGTGGTGAAAAGGAACGATTGAAGGAGCTTTTGAGGGAAAGGCTTATAGAATGTGGTTGGAGAGACGAAATGAAAGCTCTTTGCAGGTTCCATTCTTTTGCTTTCCACTTATCAAATTTGTCTTAATTTCTCTCTTGAAAAAGAAAGTTATATGATAATCGTAATCCTTGTGTTTTTGTGAAATTTTATTATATTCGAGATTTTTTATCTCCGTTTTTTCTCCTTTCGGCTTTCACAAGGGCGTTTGCACAGAAGAAGGGAAGGGATAATGTTACATTGGATGATCTTGTACAGCTCCTTACCCCGAAGGGCAGAGGTGAGTTTTATCCGTTTGCTTGTTCGTTACCTTAAAACACGACAAATTTTACTGCTTCCTGCCATGATGATTAAATGATCATGTACATGTTCTTGATTAGACATGATCTGCCAACTTCTAAAATATTACATTTACTTGTGTATTTTTTGGTGATCTATTAGTAATAATGCTTTCTAATGGGGTCTTGTCGACTTTATCAATGTTTGAGCGTTGGTATTTTGATTCTTATATGATTTTTGGCATCAAAGGAGATTATATAATTGGTGTATTGAGGTTCGAATGAAATATTGGTAATGGACACTTAGAAACTTCTTTCCGTGTTTTGATTTTTGGCAAAGATGTAAACCAGAAAAAAGTACTGATTTAATGAAATAATTCGGATGTTGGAGCCCAATAGATAGTTTCTTGTTGAAACAGAGGTTTTTCATTGTGCTTGGACTAGTGAATTTATAGTCCGATTTTTCTTTTCCTTGTTATATGGATTATGCAGCTTCTGTTCCTGATTCAGTGAAGGCCGAGTTGTTGCAGCGAATCAGATCTTTTCTTGCATCAGCTGCTATTTGAAGTTGCAGACTTGCACATCAGGGCAAGTGACCAACTGCTGATCACCATTTTTTTCTCTGCATTATGACGCCAAGTTTGTTTTGACAAATTGTTACCAAGTAGTTGCTTATTATGAATGAAGACATTTCGTTTTCTTCCTTGCCTCTCAGGAGGTCCTTATTCACTAGTTGTTTTTTATTTTGACGATATTCTTCTCCATTTGTTGGCCTGAAAGAAAGATTGGGATCACACTATGAGAGGAGATTGTTACAAGTTAGATGGATAATTGAAAGTCTCTGGGTGTTTATTTTGCATGTATTTTTGAACTCGGTATGCAGTAAATGTAACTAGAGCTAAACTTTTTCATTTCTTCTCCTCATCCTCCTCCTCCCTTTTTATTTTCAAGCGTATATTCTTTACTTGGAACCTCGTCACTTGAGCAATGAACGACCCTTGGCTATTAAAATGGCAACCTAATAGTATCCTTTTCAAGTTCTGTCAATTTCCCATAAATTTCAAGGGGGGAAGGAAGATTGTCCTCTATATATTCTGAAATCTAAACAAATACAAGAACACAAACTACTCGGAACTTAGTTTGGACAGTGAAGTTTGTTTGGACCTTCTCCTTTTTTTTATTATTGGTACCTGTATACATGATTTACTTCTGTTTATTGGGGTTTATCAGTGATAAATTACGTATGATCTACCCTTTACTTAGGGTATAATATATAAACTGGAGTTTTTACTCTTGGTTTGATATATTAACGATAGATTTATCTAATTTATTTTGTTTCGTCTACTTCTTTTTTCCTCACTTTGATGTCGTTCGATCCACCTTCCTCCCCTGCAATGACAACGTCGAACGGTCAGATCTCCCCCACGCGAATCTCACCGGTGACGGAGATTCACGAAGATTGATCGTCGTCCTTGCAACCGACTCTTCAACGCGTGAGATCTCATCCCAATTTACTCCCAAACTATTAATTTGATGTAAACTTACCCATCCGACTAGTGACCTTATGCCAACTTGCACCCATATATACAATAGATGGATGTAGAGTCAGGTGTTTTGAACGATTTTATATAATTTAGGGAGTGAAACAAACCTTTTTTAAAAATTAAAAGGGCATGTTGAACTAAACACATAGTTCAGGGGTATTTATGTAATTAATTTCTTTTAAATTAGGGTAATTGGCACTATTAATTTTTAAATTATTTAGTAGGTGACAATTTAGTCTCATTTTTTTTCTTAAATTTTGACGAAAAGATTCTCAAACTCTTAAAATGTTGGCAATTAAAACATTTTCATCTAACTCTGTTAAATTTCTAACAGGTTCTTGCACATGACTATCATGTGCCTCTCTTTTTCGTTGAAAAGATGAAAATACCATAAAATCTCACATAAAAAAGAAAAGGTAAAAAAAACTGAAATCCCAATTTCATAATAACAAACATCTTATTAACGGATTTTGACGAAAAAGTTAAGATTACCAATATTTAAAGAAATTAAAAGTTATTTTGTTAAAATTAAAAAAATAAAGATTAAACTGTAACTTGAAACAATTAAAAGGACCAATAGTGCCCATCACCCTTTAAATGACTATGCTGTTTCCTGTAAGTGGGCTTGATAAACCCTAAGCGGTTGATTTGGCGGCACCGAGGCTTTACAATTACAGGGAAGTGAACACACATTCATTCGCTGCGAGTTGCGACCTCTGAATCTAATCAAAGACCATGCAGTTCTCTCAAGACGACTTCGAGCGCCTTGTGCTCTTCGAGCATACTCGCAAATCCGCCGAAGCTACTTACGCCAAAGACCCTCTCGACGCCGACGTTCGTCTCTCTCTCTCTCTCTCTCTCTCTCTCTATCTATCTATCTATCTATATATATATATATA
>NW_010357105.1:0-226 GCF_000414095.1 Morus notabilis
ACGGCGACAACTTTTAGTGTCGAAATGGGGCCCATCAGCCGTTAGATCGGAGCTCCCTTCGCGCTCTACAACTGCCCCGGGAAGGGTGACAAATGTTGGTGTCGTAATGGAGCCCATCAACCGTTAGATTAAAGAAGCTCTCTTCGCGATCTACGAATGGCCCGGGAACGACGACAACTTTTGGTGTCGTAATGGGGCCCATCAGCCATTAGATCGATGCTCTCTT
>NW_010357105.1:344-459 GCF_000414095.1 Morus notabilis
TAACGGGGCCCATCAGCCGTTAGATCGAACCTCTCTTCGCGATCTACAGCTGCCATGTTTTCGGCAAAAACTTTTGGTGTCCTAGTGGGGCCCATCGGGCGTTAGATCGAAGCTC
>NW_010357106.1:0-4366 GCF_000414095.1 Morus notabilis
GATTGAGAGAGAATGTGAGAAATGTTGTGAAGAAAATGTTTGGGAGATGGGAGTATTTATAGGTGACTTTTTGGGTTAAAAAAAATTATTTTTCTCCAAAATTCGACCTCCAACAGCTATTTTTTGTCTTCGGTGTGTCGGACTTCGGACGGTAGGTCGGGCAACGACACAAAATTGAGCCATTGTAGTCGGTCGGGCATCTCGGGCAGCGGGCACAAATCAGCCATTGAAGTCGGGTATTCGGGCGACGGTCGGGTCGGGCAGTAATGGTCAAAAAACTAAGCAGGCTTCGTATTTTCTTCTTCGAGCTGCCCAAGACCGAGCCCGACCAAGATGTTGGGTGGGCGGACATAGGGTCCTGCCCGCCGAACCTGAAAAAATTCAGGTATCAAACAGGCCCGCCGCCCAAAGTTTCAGCACAAATTGGAATCCACTCAAGTGTTCTCTTATTTTCATCTCTTTTAATGCCCTTCTAATAATATTATGTTACATTAATTAAAATTTCATATCTCATCGATTAAAGAAATTTTGACAGTTAACAATATTTAATTGACGTTGCATTATTTTTTTGAGGGCATGAAAAATGATAAGAATAAAAGGACATGTGAGCTCAATTCATAATAATTAGGGTTGAATCTTAAGAACTAGACAATAGTGATTGATATCTTTACACTTTTGTTGTTATGTATCGAATAAAGTGAACTGAGAATGTAATTGATAAATTTTCCAACTTCAATATATGTGGGAAAATACCGTAAAGAAAAGTAAATTATTCCCTCTAGAGAACTAAATAAACGTTGTACTTAACTTTTCAGGACATTTTCGTTTTCTGTAAGGGGAAACCCAAAAAGGTAACTTATGTTAATTTAAAAACGTTACTTATCATGAATATTAATAATACAATCCCCGTTCCCTACAAATATTATTATGTGAGAACTGCCATTTCCCATATAACAGTGTTTTCTTGCTGCTACTATATATTCTTTATACGTATTTGCTACTTTTTTTTTTATCGTTTTAGGTTTTTGTTTTTATTTTTGTTTCTTTTCTTTACTAGAACATTAGATTGTGTCGTTCTTTGGGAAAAAAAAAAAGCGTCGCCAAGTTTAGGATATATATGATCAATTCATTTTCTGAATGTCCCCAATGGAGGCTATCATGTCATTATTAATTTCTTATTGGGAATGCATATGTAGAATTTCGAATAAAATAATATTTAGTGGAATAATTCCAATCAAGTAGGCGCAAAGAATAATCAATTTCTACAACATATCGGCTGCTTGCCAGGTTTAGCAACATGGTTTCGTCATTAGAAGATCGATGCCTTTAATTAACTTTGTCAAATTCTTCATATCACTTTCTATGCCTTCTAGGAATAAAATAAACGAGTCAAAACTATATTTCTCTACCTGTAAAGACACAGAAATTGTCTATAGAACGCTCCAAAGAGAAAACAAAAAAGAACAAAAATAAATTAAAAATCTTGTTATTGGAATTAATCAAGTACTTTAACCTCAACCCCTCCTAATTTGAAAAAAAAAAAAAAAAAAAAAAAAAAAAAAAAAAAAAAAAAACTAAGTGCAACTTAGAAGTCCTAGCGCGTGTGTTGTCATGTTATTAGATTCTGTTTAATTTTAATATTTTAATTAGTGTCAAATTAATAATCATATCACGTGATTTCGTGTAAAAAAATTTAAATTATTTTAGTTAATTATTTTGTGTTTATCATGTAATGACGCTAAACAAAAGATCTAAATAGCATGTTATTATCGTAGTACCTCATCAGAAGCCATACAGGTGGCATCTCTACAGCATATATGCAAGAAAAATTGAACTTCTTTTTTTTCCTTGTATTAATAACTTCGTACTAGGTACGTAACATGTTACATCTAGTGCTAGAATTTTAGACCGGTCGTTCGCGACCATCTAAAAATATTGAGTTTTTGCCTGAGTCCGAGTTTGATCCGCCCGAAAAATTTGGGCCGCCTGCCCGAGCCTGAAAATTACCTTGAACGGGCCGCGGGCTTGTATTAGGCCGCCTGAGTAGCCCGAATTTTTGAAATTTTTTTTTAATATTAAGTTATTTTGTGTTAAAATTTTGATATATATATATATATATATTACAATTTAAAATTTGAAATGAACACACGAACTATATAAAAAAATTATTTCTTTATTAATTTTTAAATTTGTAATTCATGATTGTCTCGTTAAAAATCTTACCAAAAAAAACTCAATTGGGATAAAAACTTGGCAAGGAAAAAAGAATGCGATCATTTTGTGACGAATTACAAATTTTACAAACTTACAAAGTTATACAATTACAAATACTATGTCAAAAATAAATACATATTTACAAATTACAAATTTACAATTTAATTTTAAGCTGAAGGATCGTCTTCAAAATTAAATGTTAATCGATTAAATTCATCGATCCATTCTTGGCTTGCCGGCGAAATTGTATCCTGTAGACGTTGATCGGCCCGATCCCAATCATTAATGCAGACTAGAGGACGTTTGGTTAGAGGATTTAAACCATGTGATTTGAACCATTTTTTATTTACGTGTATTTTTTGTGAGAGAAAATACTGTAGCAAACCACGAATCATGATTCGAATCAGGGAACGAATCCCTCTACCAAACATCACAAGGCTTCAACAATGTCCATTTGCAATGCATTCCGACGTTCCTCAAGTATTCTTCCTGTCGTACTGAAGGCTTATTCGGATGAAATAGTGGACACTGGGATTGAAAATATATCCATTGCCAATCGAGTTAGGATTGGCCAAGTTGATGCCCGTGCCCTCCACCATTGACCTAAGTCAAATGATTCTCTAGTACCGTCGACTACTAAACCTTCACTGAGGTACACCATAAGCTCGTTGAAGTTGACGCCGCCACTGCCACTTGTTGATGAAGATCCACTTCCACTCTTAGCTTCCGTTTGAGTTGTCTTATTCTTCTTCTTTAACCCGAAAAAATTCAAGAATGAATGCGGGTTTTCATCTTGTTGTTGCGGTTCCTGTACTCTAGAGTTTGTGCTTCTAAACCTAATCTCATATTTACTATAGATCTCATATATTTTCGCCTTTATTATTGAAAATTGGTCCGTACAAGTGATGCTTAAAAATTCACCTAAGTTTTCTAAACCACTTTCTAATCCGTCTAATTTTAATCTAGGATCAAAAATTGTACCTAAACCATATAACAAAGGCAACTTAGACCAATATTTTTTAAATTTCTTTTCCATAGAATGAATAAGAACTCCTAAGATTGGGTCCTCCTATATTCGCTAAATAAAATACTAATTCTTAAAAGTTCTCCTAAAGCTAAACGTGATGTTGGGTAGTATGTTCCACTAAGTTTTAGAGTAACTTCATGAAACCTACCTAAAAATTGATACAAAACTTCGGCAATTTACCAATCAAATGCGTCTATATGTCCTACTCCTAATTTTACACACATATAGTTTGTTATAGCATCCTTATAGGGGATGCATTGTTGAAGCATAATATAAGTTGAGTTCCATCTTACAGGCATATCTAACGCTAACGCTCTATGAGGTATATTTAATGCTTGTAAGAACCTAAACTAATCTTCTTGTCTTTGGTTACTACCTTGAATCCATGCAAGACGATCTCTAATTCTTTTAATGTGACTACCTATTTCTTTTAAACCGGATTTAACTATTAAATTGATTACGTGACATGCACAACGTTGGTGGAAAATAGTATCGTCGCCGAATAGACTTAAATCATTTTCAAAGAATTCAATTGCTTTTGTATTGGCACTAGCATTATCTAATGTTATAGCCATTACTTTATCTCTTAATCTAAATTCATCAATTACATTTAAAATTGTGTTATATATTAAATCCGCGCTATGTGATCCTAGAACACATTTAAAACCTAATATTCTCTTATCTAAATCAAATCCTTTAAAGTAATGTCCGGTTACAGCTAAATAATCTTTATTGGCAATGGCAGACCAAATATATGCCGTTAACGCAACGCACCCGCTAGTCAAGTGTAAAAGGTTTATTAATGCATCTTTTTCTTTTTTAAATAATTTTAATAAATCTTTCCTAAGAGTAGTTTTTGAAGTGAACTGTGCATTAGGATTGTGTACAACCTTAATATATCGTTGCCAATTAGGATGCTCTACAAAACTAAATGGTTGATTTAAAGCAGCTATCATTCGCGCAACTTCCATACGATCTACTTGCGGATCGTTAGGTATTCTTGATCTCCTTCCAATTACAAGAGAGCCAAAGAAAAAATTATTCTTGAGAATTAAATAATTTTTCCTCTCATGAATCTTTTATCAATAGCCTCCAAAAAGTCTCTCAAGTGATCTAATGAGTAAT
>NW_010357106.1:6215-46934 GCF_000414095.1 Morus notabilis
TTTTTTTTAAATAATTTTAATAAATCTTTCCTAAGAGTAGTTTTTGAAGTGAACTATGCATTAGGATTATGTACAACCTGAATATATCGTTACCAATTCGGATGCTCTACAAAACTAAGTGGTTGATCTAAAGCAGCTATCATTCGCACAACTTCCATACGATCGACTTGCGGATCGTATTTCTAAGTGGTTAGACCACCGGTTGCGTGATTAAAAGATAATTGTGTTTGACGGAGTTCGGGTTTGCCGGATTGGCTAAGCTTTTGAAGACACTTTTCAGAGTGACGTCTCAAGTGTGTGGTGCCGTGAATAGTGTCACATTGTAATTTAGATAAACAATATTTACACTGAGCTATATGTTTAATGTTACCTTCATTGTCCATCTCGTCAATTATGTCGAAGTGATCCCAAACTGTGGAGGTACGCTTGCATTTCCTCCTGGAGGTTGCAACACTTGCCGACGCAGACGCAATCGCATTTGCACTCGCCGCTTCTCCACGCCCACCACTATTGCGACCATGACCTCCAGTACGTCTACTAATGCTCGGATTAGTAGATTCCTGCATAACAAACTCAGTAGTGGGAAATTGCCCGTCTTCTACGTTGTGTTGGCCATCAACGGGAATACCACTATAACCAAAAGGATCCATTATAAAAAAATAAGATCGATTTGAGAGAGAGAGAGAGAGCTTTAGGATAATGTGATAGTTTTTAGAAAAATTGTGAGAGAGATTGAGAGAGATTGAGAGAAATTGAGAGGGATTGAAAGAGTTTGAGTGAGAAAAATGTGTGGGGATGGGGAAAATTGATATTTTTTTCAAAAAAATCGTGATGCAACGGCTATTTTTGATTCGGCGGGTCAGGTAGAATTCGGGCGAAAATTCAAAAAACTAGCTGTTGTGCGGGTAGTTCGGGCACCTCGGGCATTTGAGTTTTCGGGCAGGTTCAGGCAGAAAATTAAGCCGAAATTCAAAACACTAGCCATTTCGGGTTTCTGGCTTCAATTCGGGTCAGGCTCTAACGGTCAAAATTTGACCATTTTTCAGGCATTCTTCGGGTCGGGCAATTCGGGTGTGGTCGGAAAAATTCAAAAAAATTCCGGCAGATGGCGATAAACGGTGACTACACGGCGGCGGACTCCGGAGTTAATTCTAAATTCGGGCTGCCCGAACCCAAAAATATAGTTTGGACGGGCCGGCAATTAGGCCAGCCCGCCCGAGCCCAAAAAACCAACTTGCTTCACAGATTATTGGCGGTTACGACTCACCACAAGAATTTTACGCTACACGTTGAGCCCGTTACGATGACATATATTAATTTTTTAACAATTCATAATATAGCTTTACTATTCTGCCCTCATAACAGTTTCTATAAAAGAAAAAATAGATTCCTTCCCCCATATGAAGAAAATGTCCTCCCCAGGAATATATTATAAATGCAAAACTTAGCCATTGGGAAACCTGCTAAGGTAAAAAAGTTTTATACAAACCTGCAATAACCGGTTAACATTGCATCCCTACGACACCACGTGTTGATTATTAGTGGGGAACATATTCCCAAAAAAAGATAGGGCTGGACCACAGAAAGAGCCTATATAAATTTTCTTAAACCACAATTTTGTTTTGATTACAAATACCTCTAGTTCTCTTGAGGTGAGCATGCCATTTAAGACGAGTACAAATCACTTATTCAAAAAAGCATTAAAACATATGTCAGCGGTTGGAATCAGTACTTGGCACATAAGGATTTCTATCAAATGAGAACACTCAAATTTTCTCACGTTAGACTCTCAAGTTTTAGGTCCCATTCACTTCACCGATTCGAATTTAGAATTCGAGTTTTGTTACAGTAAAAAGCTCTAAAAAACAGTCACATCTAATTTTTTTGTTACAGTAAAAAGTTTTTACATAAAATCACATCTCAACTCGAATTAAAAATTTGAATCAGCGAACTAAACGGACCCTTAAACTGAAATATGTACCGTGAGAACTACACGAGGTTCTCTTTAAATAATGAAACTCCTGTATATGAGAAAGGTCTAGAATCTCTCCAATAGATATAGATTGAGATTTGAATTTGAATTTGAATTTCAGTTATTGAAAATCTTCAGATTTAAATCTTCTCAAAATTTCAACTGTTTTCAGAAATCATTGTTCGAATAACATCTCGAACTTACGCGCGGACAGACAACTCGTTTTTTGGCTTTGTCGTCCGAACAGAGTATTTGGACCTACAATGTTGAGACACTCAACACAGGCTAATGTTACCTATTAGTTTAAATTCAAATTCAAATTAGATCCGAATTGGATGTGCAAAGTCCTGCAGATAACCACCAAAGAAAAAAAAAAAATACTTAAGTCAATAAGTAGATTAACCCTTTAATGAATCTAGACTCAATTTCGCACAAGTAATAATTCACAAAATCCGAACTCAAGATAAATTTAAGTTTCAAAAATCTTAAACTTTAGCACACAAAATCAACACAAATATCCTGAATTCAAAATCCGAATATTGAAGAGATATCACACACATAATTTAAATTATAAATTGCAAGATTCTCTACAAAACAAATCAGGTTAAAGACAGCAACAAATGATTAAATTCATTTAAATACAAGGTTGCCAACAAGAATAAAATTCCTAACATTGCCACCTAATTAAGCACATCGTACCAGGTTTAAAAGAGCCCTTACAAGGCTAACTTTCTTATTAGGATTTTAGTGTCTTGACTGTCAATTAAAGGATGATCCTTTCAATCCATTTTACCACCAACAAAATAAGACAGATTGAAATATTTGCACACATGATTTTACAATTTTTATACTGTAAAAGACTCCACTGCGAAAAGGATAGAAAACCCAATTTGAGGAGGCGATTTAAGCCTAGTTTTTTAAAACAAAAAAGAAGAAGAGTCACAGCAGAAGGGCTCCAAAATTGATGCGTCTGTGGGCAGAATTTTAGGCCTTTTATTTGTTTTTGTTTTATAGTCGCTTGCAAAGTCTTCGTCATCCATAGATTTATATGCAAACGATGGTTGAAATATATGCAACAAGACGTCGTTTTCTTATGCCACATATTCAAATAGATTCAAATGCATGGTACAATTTAAGGCATACTATTGTAATTGAAGAAGCACATGATAGTTTTGCTCCTACGCAAAGGCACAATCATCTTCAAATAGAAGAAAAGTCATGTGGTGGTTATTATTTTGTCATTTATGCCCTTGGCATGGCCTTGTCTCCAGTGATTAGGGATAATTTTAATTAATTACTTATCTGGTGAGACTTTGGGGTACCTATTTTAAGGGAAATCAGCTAGGCTGAATTGATTGGAGAAATTGGTAAACAAATAGGTAAATGTGCTTTTCAAGCAGTTCTGATTAGTAACCATTAGTTTGAGCCCCAAAAATTATTGAACAGACGTAAAAGAACCCAAAATGAGTGATAGAAAGTGAAGTATTTAAAATTTCTTTGGCTGGCGGAGCTTAGTTTTAATGTTAGTCAAGCTAACTTACTTTCGAGTCACTTATCCTATTATCCACCCAAATATATATATATATATATATATATATAAGTTTCAAGTCAATGGGTTTGTTTTGGGGACTCTAAAGCCCCAAATAAAGCAAAACCAACTAAAAATTATTTTCGAAATTTTGAAACTGAACCAAACTAATCGGTTTGGTTAATTTGGTTTTTTTTTTTTTAAATTAGTTTAACTAATATTTATGAATATATTCTCAACTATAATTAGGACCAAAACTCTACTATAATAAACATCCATTTATTTCCTAATCATAAATAACTAGTAACTCAAGAAGTAATTATCCAAATCATAAGAAAAGTATAAAAAAAAAAAAATCAAAACTTACAAACTAATCATACATTACAAAAATAAAATATTCAAATCTGTAAGACAAAAAAAAAAACCTACAAATTAGATTATAATAAAACATTGAAACATAATAAGTTATAATAAACTAGCTAATTATATTCTAATAAATATATAGAATATATACATATAATTTTCTAAAATAGAACTGGTTTGGCTCCAAATCAACACAACTGGTTTCTTTGGAAATTCAGATCAAACCGAACCTATTATTAATTGGTTCGATTATATTTGTATTTCGGTTAGATTTGGCTAAGTCGGTTTGGTTGGTTTGACTCCTATTTATAAACATGTAATGTCAAAATGAAAATAGAAAATATAGCTCAAGTAATCTCCAAATTACATATAATATGGTAAACATCCAATATTAACGCTTCAATTTCATATAATATTTTTATCCCAAAAAAAATTATATATAATATTACTCAATACGTTGGTAGATCCGATAGACTGACCCAATACTGGTGAAATACTGTTCAGCTTTAATCTCATTATCCACTAAATTACTGATTGCTTTCAAGATTTAGGATAAAAAACGGGTGAGCTCAATAGGCCAAAGTAACTAATAGGATCTCATTTACTAATTGCTTTCAGGATTTTGGAGTAAAATTAAAGAGGGTGAGCTCAATAGCTTAGTAAGTAACCAATAGGTTTTTGTTTTTATTAGTTATTCGATCAAATATATATAGGTAGATAATAAGTTTCAATAAAATAATTTTCAATAATAAAGCACAAGGTAAAACAAAATATTTGAAGTCAAGAATTCAATACGATATTCAAAACCGTTAGTCAAATCAGAAACGCTTCTAATCAGTAAACACTAAACAAAGTAAGGCAACAAATCGTTTTACGATGTTAAAATGCATGGAATAAGATAATAGTAGAAGAATCACTTATATAGCTTTAAGTTAGAATATAGTAGCATTAATAGACCAATATACAGAGCCATACTCAACAGTTTTTTTCTTTATTTTTTACGCCATGCTTAATAGCTAAATTTGATATGAGGTCCTAATCATATAATCCCAGCAGATATGCCCATTATATCATAGTGATTAAATAGTTTCAAAAACATAATACATTAAATTTCGATAACCATATCAACAAATCTAATCATTGTCATACGTGTCAAATTCACTTTAAACAATAATAAAATATAGAACAAAAAAATAAGCTTCATCCGTATAGTCAATATGATGTAATAATTTTTCAAACACAACTCTTTTCAGAAGTTCGTCATATGATCAAAAGACTTTATTTTGTATACAATAATGAGATAATTCCAAAACACATTATTAAATATAATACAATCACCCTCTTTAAAACCATATTAGTTGAATATAGCTAGTTTTACAAACTTTATAAAAAACTGCATTTATAAAACATATATAAATTCCAAAAAAAAAGAAAGATCAAAGGTTATTTATCACTTTCGCTTGATAAAATAATCCAAATATCCAACAACATTATCCTTGTAATCGTTGTACGAAACAAGCGCCAGTGAATAAAACACGCAGATGATCTGAAATTAAAATTGTATGAAGCATGCTGAGAAGCAAACTATCCAGGCCCATTGATTTTGAAAACCATTTACTTTTTGAGCCATTCCTCGCTCACACATGCAAAAGATGTAAATCTTTTTATAGTTTTGTCTAGGTTAGGGTTAGTTATATTCTTTGGTTATATTATGGTTGTGCTTCTCCATGTTTCGTTGCAAATGCGGTGTGGTTAATTATCGCGAATGATTCCTTTGTTCGTTTGAATGTTCCAGACCTAATAGCAATTTGTTTCTCCGAAGATTCAAATTTTAAGATTTGGTTTCTCGAAAGAGTGATGATTTTGGAAGTAATTTCAATTTGTGGCACAGCACAAAGTCTTTAATGGAGGAAAGATGGGTGCAAGAGAGGAGAGTGTGAGGCCTGAGGAATTAATGAGCCATCCTTCCTTTGTGTGCATATTTCATATGGAACCGCTATTTGGACCATGCCTTCTTCCTTCTTCATTTTAAAAGGAAAACATTCTTTTTTTTTTTTTTCTCTAGTTCATTTATAGTAGTATTCATGTAAACCATTTCTTAATATTGCTAATTTTGGAACTATTATATTCTCTCTTAAAAAATCTCCCATTTATTTTTTTCTCCTTTAAAATTTTCTCACATATATAGATTTTCCACTTCACTTGCTCTCGGTCTCTAAGCATGCAAATGTTACCTAGCAATTTAGAACGAGGAATATTTCCTACTACTCTTTCGATCATTGGAACTTAAAAGCTCGCATTTCCGGACAATGTTATGATTTTATTCATTGTGGCTCCAATTTTCAACTCACGAAGTGAGTTCGGGGATTTCTGAGTAAAAATAAAAAATAAAAAATAATATTTCGCAGACAACTCGCCTACGTTCTTCCAAGAATATTTCACTAAGACGTTCCAGCTGTGTAATTTGGAAGTAGTAGTGAATTTTAGTGATGTACAGCACCTCCTCCAACTTATTCCTCTTTGGTTCCTGGAGGGGCTAGAAGTATAAGGTATTGGTTCACAACGTAGCCGCTTAGTGTTTTGAAATTTTGGTGACGTTTGGTTTATAAGTTTAAAATCATGGTTCATAATTCTAATTTTTGAAATTTGAATTTTTTGTGAGAAAAAAATATTATAACAGAACTAAAAATTATAATCTTAAATCAAACAAAACCCTTAAAACAAACGTCACTGTAGTAATATGTTTTGATCTCATTGTAGTGTCTTTTGTTCCAGCTTCTGTATTAGCTGTGCTACGCCCCCAATAGGTAATTTGTTCTTGTTAGACGTTAGGTTGGCGTTGTGAGTGTTCCACTATCAGTTTGTTATCGGTTTTTTTGGTGGTAGGTTTGATTTGCAGTGTCCTTTTTGCCTTTCCTAATGAAGTATACTTTATTAAAAATAAATAAAAAAATGGTAGTTCTATTTACACCCTTTTTACTTTACCTTACTTTAAATCAATTAATTTTTTATTAGAAAAAGATCCTTATATAAAATGACAAAAAAGAACAGACTTAAATATATAATTAAATTTTATACACAAAAGAAATTATTTCTTCTCTCCATATATATTGACCACACATTTTATATTTGCAAATTATAAATTATAAACTACAACTATTTTGATATTTATAACAAACCCTAATTTTCACCTTTCAGTGACTATTCCATATCATTTTTTAAAGGTTATGCATTTCACTTGTTTTTGTTTTTTGCTTTTTATAAAGTCATATATATTTTTTTTTCACATTCATTCATTCATTCTTTCTTTCTATTTAGTGGAAGGTTCTTTTCGAACCATGGTAAATGGTATTTTAAGATTCCATCGTGACCCACGATATCTTTCTTGAAAAATATCAAAATTCGATTGCTTCTTCTTCCTTCAATTTTTCCTGCTCTCATATAATAAATGGAAAACAAAATCATCTACAACAAAGCTTGTACTCCCAATAAGGAATCATGAACTGTAAGAAAGAAAAAGAGACGAAATTGCTTATACGAAAACATTAGCACCACAGAGATACATCAGCCATGGCCATGCAGAGATGAATAACGAACTTGCTGCAAAAGAAAATTAGAATATACCTAAACAATAAGCATGCATGCATCAATCTGTACATGCCTAACCTGACCTAAATTGTTAATTAACTACTCCTCTCACATCGACAATTCTTTTAAAATGAAAAAAAAAAACCAATATTTTTTGAAAGTAAATGAAAAATAATTTATTATATAACATTTATTAAGATATGTTTAATGTAAAGAAGACATTTCTGGTTACGTTTTATTACTATTTGTTAAGAAAAGTGCATGTGTGTGTTGTCCCACATGAAAAGTGGATGAGAATGTGAAGTAGATTATATACATAGAAAGACTCAATACCTAATAGGTTAACTTTTTGGGTCAAGTTGGGCTCCTAAAGTGTGTTGGGTTAATTTTGCATGTAGTGTCTCCCCAACAAGTGGTATTAGAGCTGATGGTTCGTATAGATTAAGCAATCACACTCGGTTACAGTTTCCACGTTGCCTCCCATAGAGAGTTGGTAATCTTACAGATGCGCGGATGGTGGAGCATTTAGTGGACTCGCATGGTTTCGGCTCTCTTTCCCATGCTTGAGTTGGCTCTTGTTTGGAGTGTAATGCTTGATGTACCGACTACTTGAAACTTTAATTTGAGGGAGAGTTCGGTAAACAAACACATAGAAGGACCTAAGACCTATAGGTTAATCTTTTGAGTCAAGTTGGACTTCTAAAGTGTGTTGGACTAATTTCGCATGTGGTCTCTCCTCAATACTATTACCTAGAGAGTTGGTAATCTCACAGGTGCGCGGATGGTGGAGCCTTTGGTGGACTCGCATGGTTTCGACTATCTTTCCCATGCTTGAGTTGGCTCTCGTTTGGAGTGTGATGCTTGAATGTACCGGCTACTTGAAACTTCAATTCGAGAGAGTTCAGTAAACACACACATAGAAGGACCTAAGATCTAATAGGTTAATCTTTTGAGTCAAGTTGGACTTTTAAAATGTGTTGGACTAATTTCGCATGTGGTGTCTCCCCAACACTATTACCTAGAGAGTTGGTAATCTCGCAGGTGTGCGGATGGTGGAGCATTTGGTGGACTTGCATGGTTTCGGCTCTCTTTCTCATGCTTGAGTTGGCTCTCGTTTGGAGTGTGATGCTTGGATGTACCGGCTACTTGAAACTTTAATTTGAGAGGGAGTTCGGTAAACACACACATAGAATGACCTAAGACCTAATAGGTTAATCTTTTGAGTCAAGTTAGACTTCTGAAGTGTGTTGGACTAATTTCGCATGTGGTGTCTCCCCAACACTATTACCTCGCGGCAATGCATTGGATATATTTCCCTCTCATATCCCCTCCTCATTTGAGAAAGTGTAAACATAAACAAAACAAAAAAAAAAAAGTGTAGTTGCTAACTATCTAACTATGAAGAAGTTAACCTCCAACATAAATTAATACAGGTAAATAATGGATACATACACTAAATAACAATAGCCTCTCTCTAGTTGGATTTCACCAAATAAATTCAGTACAATATCCCAACATATTAAATAGAAATGAACATGGTATTCATTCAGTCAAATACAAAAAGAACCATAAAAATATGCATCTAAATACGACGTGACCAAAACATAAAATAATATGGCAAGAAAATCACGAAATTTATTTTTCAAATTTTATTCGTCAAACGGATCAACATTTTTCGTGCAATATAATGAAAAGAGCAAGTGTCTCCACTCAAAAAATTGCACCCAACGAACATGTCATTCCAATCGTTAGACAAAATTCGAAAACTGATCTAGTAATGGGCATTCAAATCCTGAAATACTAATCCTCAAAAGGCATTTCAAGATAATAAATAGTTCATAATTAACAATAATAAATTCATTTATATTACGAGCAAATGTCTAAAACAAAGAAGAAGAAATTATAGGTCATTATGATTATTACCTTCTCTCGTTATTGCTAATAACTATGATGTTTTGCCTCTTGCCAGCCCTCATTTTGGAAAGTATAAACATTAAAAAAAAAAAAAAAAAAAACCTGGTAAGATGTAAATATGAAGAAGTAAACTATGAATTTCTAGATATTAAAGAGGAGAAATGAAATCAATACATGTACTAAACAAAAATACTAATGAACTAACATAGAAAATAGAGGACTGGCTATTATAACCTAGTCAAACTTCATGAATTGACAAATAAGTTCGAAAAATGGTCAAATATTGCAAATTTGGCAATATGAATAAGAATATTATTCATTTATTTACAGGAAAATGATACCAATACATACTCTTAAAAATGGGTTATGCAACACACTCTCAGAATTTAGTTTACTTCTTTAAAAAACATCTTGCAAATTCAATGACAAAACCTCTTCCCACTCAAAGATTTTCAAGTCTTTGTAACAAGCTCAATGTTCTTCCTCGACCAATGAACTTGCGGGGATGTTAAAGCATGGTGTAAATTGTTAGACAGACTCCACATGCAAAATTGGCTCAATACATTTCAAAAGTCCAATTTGACTCAAAAGATTAACATATTAAGTCTAGAGTCCTTCCATACATATAAACCACTTTAGATTCTCATATACTTTTCATGTGAGACAACACACATGCACTTTTCTCAACAATCTCTCCCTCATGTGTGTGTTCACTGAGCTCCCCCTTAAACCAAAGTTTCTTGTAGCCAGCATATCCAAGCATCACACTCTCAGCGGGAGCCAACTCAAGCATGAGAAAGAGAGTCAAAACACTGCGAGTCCACCAAATGCTCTACCATTCGTACCCGTAACAACACCAATTGCGGGAATACCAACCGAATGTGATCGCTTGGCCCATACGAACCATTGACTATGGTACCACTTGTTAGGAAGAACACACTCCGACACGCATGCAGCAGAATAAGAAAAACTGAAACAAAAATAAAATAAAAACAAAGAAGACAAAGATTTACTTAGTTCGGAGAGGGAGAAAAAATTCACTAATAGTTTCAGAATTACACACTCAACAAACTTTCTCACTCTCTTTCTACCAAAAACCTCTTATACCATTTGCCTATCTCTCTCATCACTTTTCACTCTCTCTCTCTCTCAAAAGGAGGTACTCTGTCTCTACACTTTCTTCTGAGCACACATAAAGCCTTATACAAAGTATTTATTTATAAACTCCTAATAACCCTTGTCCAAAAACAGAAAACAGTAACTTAACTAAAAAACATAAAATTGTTACTTTCTCAAAACTAATTTGCGTCACTTACCCAATAATCTCCACCTTGACTCAAATTCTCTCAACTCATTTAATTGAATATTCAATCTCGACACCCGTAATCGCACCGACAATGCAAACTTCAACAATAATAAACATATGTCAAGTTCACACTTTCATCAAACTTGACATGAGAAACTGTCTTCTTCTTCTTCTTCAAAGCATCTTGATCACTGCCATAGTTCTTCACCATCTTATCTTTGTTGTCTTCAACTGTCATCAGCATCTTGTTGAACTCTTGTACTCCTGCAACTTCTTCTACAACAAAGGAAGACTCTTTGTGGCTTGGTTCCACCTTCACAGCTCTTTCTACAATTGTTGTCTCAATCAGCTTATACAAGTTTTTCACTTTTTCACCCTTCATGTCCACCAATTCACCTCTCCTAACTTGCATAAAACCACCCTTCATATAATACTAACAACCCAAAGTGTCTAAAGCCCCTAAAAAAATCAAACTCCTCCTTAGTTGAGGAACATGCCTAACATTTGTCAATTTCCTCACAACTCCATCGAACATCTTCACCTCTACAGTACTTATTCTAATAGCTTTAACACTAGAATCATTGGCTATCAACAAAGTACCGGCATCACAAGGCTTATAAGAATCAAAACATTCTTTATGTGGACACATATAAAACGA
Organism: Morus notabilis; assembly: GCF_000414095.1. Classification (NCBI taxonomy): domain Eukaryota; kingdom Viridiplantae; phylum Streptophyta; class Magnoliopsida; order Rosales; family Moraceae; genus Morus; species Morus notabilis. The sequence goes on from NW_010357106.1 coordinate 17,545, forward strand.
GCATCCAGAATCCAAGATCCAAAAGTCAGAAATATTTTCATCAGCAATATCAGAATAAACATCATGTTCACAAGCATACTTGTCGCCAACAATATTTACAGAATTTGAAGTCTCTTGAGTTTCTTGTTTTCTCTTTTCTTCAAGGTGCTTTGTCAATTCTTCACAGTTTCTCCTAATATGACCCTTCTTATGACAATAGTAGCACTCAATATCCTTTCTTGATCGGGATTGAGAACGATCATCTCTCTTATCATAACATCTCCCTCATACTGAACAAGTTTTAGTAGCTAAGTCAGATTCGAATAAGGGTAGGAGTATGAAACTGTTAGTGAAGTTTTTTTCCCTCTTTCATGAACGTAGGAAAGTTTTCCGAATCACTTAAATCTTTATCTTCTCTATTTTTTTTTTTTTTTGTTATTTTTATTTCAATTTATTTTTCTAATTGTGTGAGTGTAGGAATGTGTTTTTTCCCAACACTAATTACGGCCGATCCGCTAGAAAATCCCGACAACTGCACCATTGTTGTGACGTTCGGCGAAGATTGTGAAATAGCTTTCTTTAGATATAACAAAGACACCACATGGACCAAAATTGCATTGTAAGAGTACTTTGACGACATTGTGCGTTACAAGAATAAGATTTATGCTTTGGGTTTTCAAGGTGAATTTATATCTTTCAATACAGCAGACCCTTCCACTATAAAGCACATTACACCCAATTTTCCAGTTTTCACATGTAATAGAAGATATCTTGTAGTATCATGTGGAGAGCTCATGCTAGTTGAACGGTTTATTTCAATAGACGACAATCTAAATCGTTCCACATCAATGTTCAGAGTTTACAGAAACGGATTTAGACGAGGGAAAGTGGGTTGAGATCAAAAGCCTAAATGGTGCTGCATTGTTTGTCGGTGACAATACTAGTATATCTGTTTCCGCTAGTGATTCCAATGGTTGCAAACCAAACTGCATATATTTTTTAGTCATGATGATATTAGTGTTAATTTCAGCAAGGGTTCTGATCTGGGAATATACAATATTGAAAGTGGAAGTTGTGGACTCCATTATAATATAGACCGTACTACTTTTTCGAGGATGGTTAAACGACCACCAATTTGGGTTGTTCCCATACTTCTAATGTAAGGAATTCTTTAATTATTTTTCACTCGGTAATTTTTTAAGTTATACTGTAATTCGGATATTTTAGCCAAAAAAAAATAATAATAATAATTTGGAGGGGGAATCTACATGGCTTACTGTGGTATAGCCCATTTTCTTGTCAGCCTCTTAATTTCGTACGGTTTTCAGATAATTTTACATTTTGTATTAAATGACGTGTTTTTAGCTGAGAAAACAACTTTATTGAAAGCCCAAAATACGGCCGAAACAACTTTATTGACATGGTTTAGGGTGTTGGTAGTTCTTGTTGGGAGATTGTGGTTGAACTCGGCACCTTTTGCTAGATTTACATGTAGCATAAGCAAAATGTAGTAGACTTTAAAGAGTTGCTCAAATGCATCGACCATTAATCGATATATTAATTCAACGGATTTTCCTTGTGTGTACCCTTCTGTTCATAGCATCAAATTCTGATATTACTGTCATGATAGTTGATTGAGATTCATTTGTATTGGTTGGTAAGTTTTGTGGAAATGGACTCGAAGCTGCCCACTAGAATACCATAAATTCTTTTGGATTTTGCGTTCTACATGACTTAACCATCTTATTTCATTTCAATATATATATATATATATATATATATATATATATATATATAGTGGTGTTATTATTAATAAGACGACACGAAGGGCTCGTTCTTTTACCGTTTTTTAGTTACGTGATTTGAGTGTAAATCTTGAGTTGAGTTTGAGTTATAACTTGAGTTGAAATTGTAACTTGAGTTTGTGTTTAGTTGTGTACATTTGAGTTATGGTTTGAGATAAGAATCTTTTTGAGTTTGTGTATGAGTGGGTCAAAACTTAAATTTGTATTTAAATAGTATTTTAATAAAAACTCAATGCTGATGAAAAATTTTAATAGGGTATAGGAGTGGGGTTTTATTCGTCCTTTCGTTGTCAACGCATAGAAAAAAATCATCTCAATCAGAATTAAAATGAAAAAGTTATAGCATTTTTAATAATAGAAAAAATATTGTTCATTAATTTGAGTTCGAGTTTCTGAACTCGAGTTGAAGGGGAAACTTAAACTCAAGTTTTAGTCCTAAACTCGAGTTCAAACTTAAAAGAACATGAACTTAAATAAAATTATAACTCGAGTTTCTTTTTTAGAGTTTTTAACTCAAAAAAAGAGCTGCCGAACAGCCCCTAAATTTCAAAGTTCCTCTTAGGAAGAAAAAGGAGACCCCTGCTTTTGCAATGGCAATTATCTTTAATTAGGCTTGAATTAATCTCAAATTACTAAGGGCCTGTTCTTTTAGAGTGTGACTTGAGTGTAGTTTTTGAGTTAAATTTGAGTTATAACTTGAGTTGAAGTTGTAACTTGAGTTTGTGTTTAGTTGTATACATTTGAGTTATGGTTTGAGATAAGAATCTTTTTTTGAATTTGTGTTTGAGTGAGTCAAAACTTAAATTTATATTTAGATAGTATTTTAATAAAAACTCAATGGTGATGAAAAATTTTAATAAGGTATTTGAGTGTGGTTTTATTCATCTTTTCGTTGTCAACGCATAGAAAAAAAAATCATCTCAATCAAGATTAAAATAAAAAAGTTATAGCATTTTTAAGAATAGAAAAAATATTGTTCATTAATTTGAGTTCGAGTTTCTGAACTTGAGTTGAAGGGGATACTTGAACTCGAGTTTTAGTCCCAAACTTGAGTTCAAATTTAAAAGAACATGAACTTGAATAAAGTTGAAACTCGAGTTGCCTTTTGAGTTTTTTGGGCAGCCGAACACACCCTAAGGCTCCGTTTTTTTTTACCGATTTGAATTTAAAATTTAAATTTTACTACAGTAAAAAAAAACTCATAGAAATAGTTATATCTAATTTTTTTGTTATAATAAAAATATCTCATATAAAATCACATCTAAATTTAAATTAACAAACTATACCTTAATTAATTTAGAATGTTAATTTTGTTGCAGTGTTTGTGACTTGCGAGTCTTCTTCCCGCTCTCCCTTTTTCTCTCTTGTTTCTAGAAAAAGAGATCAATTGAGTTGGTTCCACGTGAACCCACAAGACAGCTTTTAATGAGAGTGAGAAAGACGCGCAACCATTAACCCAATATGAACAAAATTATTATTATTTTAAACCATTTGAGGAAGTGTTAAAGACTTCCAGACTAGCTTTTCGTTAAATTTGGTAAGTTATCAAATAAATAACTAAACTTACGTTACCATAGAAATGGATTAATTACGGACTATATTAGTAAATTGAAATTTCAATATATAATTAATACTCAATAATGTTAAGGAGATCAATTTAAATTTTAATTCTTATATATCAATTAATGTAGTATGTGAGTTATCATTTTTATATTATAAGTGTTTAAAATATTATTACGAAAAAGATTACATCTACCAATAAAAATATGACAACTCACCTATCATATTAATTGATATATAAAAATTGAGATTTGTAAGATTTAATTGGTATCCTAGCATTATACTGTCAGTAAAAATAAGTAATAAATTTAAATTGAAAATTTAAATTAACAAACTATACCTTAATTAATTTAGAATGTTAATTTTGTTGCAGTGTTTGTGACTTGTGAGTCTTCTTCCCGCTCTCCCTTTTTCTCTCTTGTTTCTAGAAAAAGAGATCAATTGAGTTGGTTCCACGTGAACCCACAAGACAGCTTTTAATGAGAGTGAGAAAGACGCGCAACCATTAACCCAATATGAACAAAATTATTATTATTTTAAACCATTTGAGGAAGTGTTAAAGACTTCCGGACTAGCTTTTCGTTAAATTTGGTAAGTTATCAAATAAATAACTAGACTTACGTTACCATAGAAATGGATTAATTACGGACTATATTAGTAAATTGAAATTTCAATACATAATTAATACTCAATAATGTTAAGGAGATCAATTTAAATTTTAATTCTTATGTATCAATTAATGTAGTATGTGAGTTATCATTTTTATATTATAAGTGTTTAAAATATTATTACGAAAAAGATTATATCTACCAATAAAAATATGACAACTCACCTATCATATTAATTGATATATAAAAATTGAGATTTGTAAGATTTAATTGGTATCCTAGCATTATACTGTCAGTAAAAATAAGTAATAAGATGTCAGGATATTGCTTATATTATTATTTTTTAATGGATTAATGGGATTTTTTTCCCCTTTTTATTAAATCAAGAGTCAATTCGCAGTCTTTTGTCCGTGATAAAACTCGATCGTAGAACCTTGAAGACAAATGGGTGTGAAGTTACCGTTAGATCATACCGACTCATAAAATGAGATTAAGAAATAAAATATATTTACCAAATAAAATAAATAAATTTACGAGAAAAAAATAAATAAATAAATGAAGTACGAATCAAAGGATTACTAAAATGCTAAATGATGTCTAAATACTATTTTTTTTTTTTTTTTAAGGAGATGTCTAAATACTATAACCCATTTAACAATTAAACTTTTCATAATTCCCGAACTAACCCTTGAAAAAAAATAAAACGAAAAGAAGCAACCACATAAATATCCAAACGAGAAAAAGAGAAAAAAACAAAAGAATTTTCCTTTTTCCCCTGCGCAATTTGTGTTTCTTTCCTACGTTTGTTTGTGCCTAAATCGGGCGGTAGAACAAGAAGGGCACCTAGTCAGACCGTTCTCGTTGCACGCCACGCAAGTCCTAAATCCACACTTGTCCATATACACCTTGTGGCTCCCATCACACTCATCGCACACGACGAATCTGAGCCCTCCACAGCAATCGCATCCCCTGGGGTCCACCACAGGCAGCCCTTGAATCAGCCTCTTCAGCTCCCCACACTCGTGAAGCCGCCTGATCTCCTCGGCCCCACCCACGCACCTCCCGCCGATGAAGACCATTGGAAGGCTCAGATTCTTGCACCCAATGATCCCCTGCAGCTCGTCCAGGGACTGCGCGTCCATCGACACATCTCGTTCGTCAATCGGGACGCGGAACCCCCGTAGGATGGATCGGACGGCCCTGCAGTCCTCGAAGGTCTGGCGGACCACGCGGAGGCTGGTGTAGAATATTACCACCCTCTGGTCGCCGTCGGGGAGGGTCGGGGAGTGGTGGGCAGGACCTCGATTGTGGGCCGCCGTCCAGAGGCGGAGGATCGAGTTGGAGATCCGGACCCGGTGGAAAATGGAGGCCCGTCTGGGGCTTAGGAGACCGAAATCGGATTCGGGTTCGGGTTGTTCTTCTTGGAGGAGGGATTGAATGTCCTTAAAGGATGAGCAAGAGAAGCTTGTTGGATTTTTTGATTTTGGCCTTGGAGCTCTGCTTGGTGATCTCATTAGCCATGGCGACCACATTGACCGAGAAGAGAGAGAGAGAGAGAGAGAGAGAGAGAAGGAAAGGAGAAAACTATGCGAGATGAGAGGGAAACAGAGATGGTGGTGGTTTCAATAAGTAAACTGGGTAGGGTTGTTTAGAAGGGTCATTAAAATATATAGAAAAATAAGGGAGCCTAATAAAGTAGGTGAGTTAAGTCATTGTTCTAATACAAGAATAAAAAACTATGAAAGCAAATATGATAATAAAAAGGAAAGATTTTCTTGAGGGAAAAAAAAGGGGGAAGATAAAATCAATGGCCTTTTTTGGCTATGCATTTTACTTACCTACATAGTCTAAATGACTAAAACATATCTAACTAGATCAGATAATTATAATTCTTTGCATTTTTCATATGTTTATTAGTAGTCAATATAATTTTTAAGTTTGTAAAAAAATACGGGCTCATTTGGTTTACTGACTTGAATATATGAACCAAATAAGTTAGTGAACCAAACAGACTATATATTTGTAAGATGAGGGCAAACACATTTGTTTAGTAATGTACTTAGTTTAGTATTTATATTAAGTAAAAAGAAAATACCAAAAACGTACAAGGATTAAGGGAAAAGAAACTGAAATGATATTGTATTTATCAGTTATTTGAGTGTGATCCGCAGGTCCAGTCACAAGTGAGATCTGTGTACGTTTTGCGTTTTTGTTTTGGATTTTGGAACACAGGAACTAACTTACCAAATATGCATTAGGAGACTTCAAATGGATTTTTAACAATTAAATAGATAGTGAGTCACATTAGAGATATGGTGCCATTGGGAATTAAAGTAAAAGCCTCATTTAATTTAAGAACCGTGAAAGCATGTGCATGCATCTACAGAATCGTATTATTAAATAGTTAATACATGTGGAATTGTGAGTTGTTAAGGAGTGCAAAACAAGGTGTAACCACCAAATCTTTCAACTAATCCCCGGTGGCTTCTACCTGTCGTCTCCAGTTATGGTTCGTTGAAGTTACAAAGCTTTGAAATCCATAATGCAGCTTTTAATTCATGTTCTACAGGTTTATTTTTTTTTATTTATTTATTTTGCTGAAGTACATAACAAGAGATCTTCCAAAGAGTTGGGATCTCTAATTTGGTATCTTGGATAAGATTGGGCCGTTATAAATGATAATTTGTAACATGTTTAGTCTGAATTTTTCTCCACACACACACAGAAATTTGCTCATAGTTAAACCCTTTTCATTTATGTTAGATACCAATTCCAACTTTATTCCCTTCATTTTATCTACTTCCCTGCCTAGCTTAACATGAATGATATCAAGTATTTGGCAGTTTAATTTGCATAACCTTTGCTACTGATTTATTTATTCAAATAATTTTCCTGGAATAATATAGAAAGTAGTATCATTTCAAGCAAAGCTAATATACACGCGATTAAATTTGACAGATAAGAGTTCATTTGCCACATATATATTGCATGTGTAGAGGTAGAAAATTATATATGCTGTGATAAGAATAATGCTAGCAACATGCAGAATTAAGGGAAAGTAACTTCTGATTGCCCAAGAAATTTTAGAGGTATGATTGGGGCTGTTGAGACGAATAAAGTGGAAGTGACTATTTAAATCTCCTTTTTGTTCAAAACCCAAGGAGAATTACTTAAAATTCCCCATTCAAACGAGTTATGCAACTACTCCTACTATAAAAACCAGTGTTTCAGTTTGATAACCGTCATATAAGATATTATCTGTAACAGAGGCAACTCTGAATACAACTCTAAGCGTCTTTTTAAAATTATCTCACCTTGATCACATTTTTTCTCCTCTAGAAATGAGAATCTGCCCGTATGGCACCTTTTGTTCAACCCTTAGAGCGTCACGAGTAGCCAAAACTGCAGACATTCATTTTGCCATTTATCTTAAGTTTCTAGTTAGTTAAGAATTGATTGAAGTTAAGATGGTGAAAGCACTATGCAGGGAAAATATCATGAATGGATAGGTACCGCAAGTTTGAAAGAAGAGCTGAGCGGCTCCTTTGCGGGTCATTCCAAGGGCTAGATTGTTCAGGGACTCCACTTGAGGGGCTCCAGGAGTATCAAAGTGTGCCTTCAATTGCCTTTAAGCATGTTAGTGAAAGAAAGTTGGGAGTTTGTTTTTGGGGACCAAAAAGGATGAATAGGCTTCAGAAACCATACATTTTTATAGAGTCGGTTATATGGTCAACTGGTTGAGTGATGACTGGCAGTTGGGTTTGCGTAGGACCAGTCTCCACAAGTAGTTCTGTCAAAGGAGGAAAGAAGGTAATGAAATCGAATCCACACTTCTGTTTAAGCGACGATAGAAGGATTGTTAGGTCATGCACCTTGATCTGGTGTCAGGCCATTATTCTCATCTACGCTTGCTAAGATGAAGTTTGGATCTATGTTTGTGGTAGGATAATTTGGATATATGTAGTGCAATGAGTTCTCTTCCGCTACAGGTCTAAGGTTGCCGCTGCGCTGTCTAGATGGAGAATAAGGCCTCTTGTTGTCAGATCTGTTGACAGTCAAAACTTCAATCAGATGACTTTCAGGAAGGAAAAAAAAGAGGTACAGAGACTTGACTGGACATTCGCTGTATTGCCTCAATGCAGAAAACGTGATTGTCAATTTGTCATCTTTTCCTTTCAAGTCATTGTTAACCTGCATAAATACATATACTAACCTTCCGGCATTCACTTTTGAATTATTCGAAGAAATTCCATGTCCAGAACCTGTGCTTGGGATGGAGCTTATATCACCTCCTGTAAAATCACATGGAGCAAACAATATTTTAAACATTTGCATTATACATCATTAACTCAAAAGACTTCTTTGTGAAGAAGTAAGCGTAGCAAAGTATGAATGAAGTTGCTACTACCAGAATTTCTTGGTGTGGCCATGAAGTGCGTTGAAGTTTCCCCAACTCCACCTTTCATAGAGGCCAATAGTTCGGTAGATATATCGTTGGCAGCATACCGCAGCCCTTCAGGCATATTCAGTGACTGGGAGCCAAATCCACGAAGAAAATCCTCGAAATGCTTTGGAATTTGCAATTTGTTAGACATTAGCTAAATTGTTTTCTAAAAGAAAATTCAAAGGAGAATTCTTTGGGTGTCTTACAGTATCCATTGGATTCAGATAGTTTTGTTGTTCAAGCAGAGGAAACTCCGATGCTTCTGGAGGTGGGGGTGGGGAGGTCCTCCCTGCATAAAGGAAAACAATACAGTTAATTGTCTCCCAAATATTTTTGGAGAAAGTCTTCTAAACGGGTAATACTTGCCAGGAAGTGAGTCGCGAAGGGGTAGGGTGCTTTTTCTCAACAATTCCATTAGAGGAGGAGGATAATAGACTACTCTATATTTATGAAATAAATTATCCATAAGTACAGTTGGTGGGAGTTCCATGAGATTAGCTATCTTCACAGTGGATGTTATACTGGAACGCTGCAGCTGAGAACAGGAACTTTATGTGAATTGCAGAATTACTGAGGTATAGAAGTAATATTTTGATATAACAAACGGTTTTTTCAAATATTCATCTTCAAAGTTCCTTGCTTAAAATTCATATTCCATAATTTAGATACATTAATGGTAAGCCTGAGTACAATCAGTGATGGCTGAATGCATGCATGGTGGGATTCATATTTGCTTAAAGAACCAAACTGTTAAGCACCATGAAAAGTATAAGAGATCCCCAAGGCTGCCAGTCTCTAGCTTTTAAATTTGACAGATAGAGTTTTAAGCTTATGTTTATCCATGATTATAAGTGATTGAATTTTTTCTATACTATAGAAAATGGAATACACTTAGAGATTAGAGATGGGGTGGCACCTTCCCCTTTCTTCTCCGTAAAGTATTTGATGCATCTTGAAGCCAGGACTGATATACATGAGCAGGAATAAAAAAAGTATTTTCATCATCCATCAAACAAGTGGGTTTTCTTCTCGTTTTCCTTCTTTTCAGCGCCTGCTTCATCCACATTTTCCAGGATACTTAATTTTACAGCCCTTTTCATTTTCCTTTTTCCCCAGAATATGATTGCACGCAAACATATAAATACTTACTTGCCTAACTTCCTCGCGTTCATCCTTCTGATCACCCCAGGGTTCTAGATTTTCATCGTGGATCTCGTCGGCTGCATGGAGGGTGTAGAGATTAGCTAGCTTACTGACAAGAAAGTTGGCTTCATGTAATTGACATTATAACAAAATAAGCCGAACTGAGAGGGGGGGGGCGGGGGTTAGGGAATATATATATATATAGGCAAGTAATAAAATAAATAAAAAGACTTGAGGCCTGATCATCACCGCCTCTTTGAGGCTCTGGTTGAGGAGGTGGAGAGGGTATATAAGTGCTGGGGATATGTGTAGGCTCTCCTGATGTGAAGTTGAACTGCATAGCATCATCACCTTCAACATCAAATCTGCAAACGAATATAGGTTACATTTACAAGTTAAAAGCAAAAGAAAAAAGAGCTGTTTTCATAATCCATCTTGATTAGGCGATCACCTTTCATAATGATTATACATAGTAGCATTAGCCTGATACGGATCAAAGGGTTCACATAACGTTATATCTTCGGGTTTAGCTGAAGTAATTAAAAAAAAATATAGACATAAGTTAGCGGATGGAAGCAACGTGATTTCTAGTTTACATAAATGGAAACCACCAATTAAGGAGGAAGATTAATGAACAAACGAGAACCTTGGTGGAAGTGTTCTGATCGATCTCCGTCCCTTGCGTCGCCATTAATAAAGGCTTCATCTATACTGTCAAGTCGCTGCAAACGGAGGCATATGCATAAAATTGCAATGCACATGAAGGAATCGGATATTATTCGTTCAAGGCATTTGTTTTTTGCGCTGCACCATAGTAAATCATGTTGCCAGGCTAGCTATCTAACTTTGAGCGACTTATCTTGCTCTTAGATTGTCCATTAGCTTAAACCGCAAGAAATGACTTAACCGGACCATCAAGACCAAGACTGAACTTAATAATAAGTTGTTATACATAGAAGTCGGAATTATATGTGCCATGCCAACAAAACTGTCTTTGAAATTATGGAAAACAAAAGGACAAAACAAAGCAAAACTGTGAGTATGGACTGATCCATGCCAGGGCTGATGCATTGAAGCATCTTTCTATCAAACACCTTCTAATATTATTGCCACAATTGATTTATCGAGTAATTTCCTAGTGTGGGTTGTTTACTTTAGACTGGTGTTCAATTTTATTACCATAGCAAAGTAGTTCGTTTCTTGGAACCCCATGGCAGCGGTGTTGGAATAATTAAGGGACTGCTCAGTGTCTCCAAAATCAACATCTTGGTTATCAGGTAAAGTCACAGCTTCTTTCCTGCAAAACATTATGATACACTCGGAATTCAGATACCAAATTCTCAACATAGAAATTTCGCCACCAAAAAGATAGATAGCTCTTCAGACTTAAACTCAATTAATGCGAAAAGAAAATGTTAAAAACACTATTGTTTCTAAAATGAGTCTGACTTAGCCTGGGATTTTCCTCTGGGGAGCAGAGTAGAGTCTGGAGAAGCTTTCACTTTCCATGCATTGTTGATTTCAATCTGAGAATCAATACCAAAATTCAAATATAACTTAAAATAATTACAATTACAATAAATAAAATAATTTTTCAGAAGTTGAACAAATTACCAGAAAGCGATTCACTAACTTAAAATAATTACAATTACAATAAATAAATAAAATAAAATAATTTTTCAGAAGTTGAACAAATTACCAGAAAGCGATTCACATCATCTGGCGGGAAATGCAGAGTATACAATTCAAGAAGTTCGTCAGAATTTAGCTTAAGAAATTGACAATTCAAACTCGATTTCAAAATCAAACCTAATAGAAGAAAGGAATTTCCTAGTTACCGTGTAGCAGCTTAACTTTTTGTTCGTAGACGATCACTACTCCACCTGAAAAAGCGATTTGAAGAACACAAAGAAACGGTTTCTGTAATTGCCTGATCGGAAACTTAACAAACTGAGATTACTTAAGAAAACTCAGGAACCAAATCTAATTACCCATGAGAATTCCAGATAGCCTCAGAGCCATAGGAACCGACGGATTCAGTATCTCCTCACTGTAAAAAGAAAATTCCAAAACAGAACGTTTAATTAGTTTAAGCAAGTTCCAGTGTGAATTTGAGCTCCTGAAAACTGTGAAGCTCACCAGATCTTGATAATGTCAAGCTTGTTGAGCTTCCTCCGATTAATCTTCATGTGCGTCGTCGCGGCTCTCCTACATTGTTGAATTCGAGCAGAGATTCATCATACAACAGAGTTAGATTCATAACGTAAATTCAAAAGAAATTTTCTCGGATGAAATTCACAGCAAACAAACACTATGCTATGGAAATCGTACAGGAGCTAAACGGAGTTGGAATTCGATTACCAGATTTGGCCAAGAGGAGCTTTGCGAGCGAGAAGCTGGCGAGAGTAGAACATTTCGTCGCCGGTGAGAGTGACAAAGGAGATTACAGAAAGACGAGGAAAGAATGGTTAAGAGATTTAATGGCGGTGAAGAAGAGCAACAGAACAGAAGGAGCTACGAGTGCGCTTTGTTGTGAGTCGCTCTCGAGTTTCAACACTGCGCGCCATTAACATGAGCTTCGTGAGGGACGGAAGGTGTAAGCATAAAGTTACATGTGACGTACGGTTTTTCTCCTTGAAAGGCGTAGTAATTGGGTGACACGTGGAGTGTATGGGGAGGATAATTGGTGGGTGTTTGTGACAGTGGTGGATATTAGCACTTGCTGTTATAACAGGTTCTCTTGATACTACTAGGGCCCACAGAATCACTAAAAATTTTCATCCTCCCCTCTCTCAGAGCTGTGTAACCTTCATAAACGAACGAAAAATAATTCGTGTTTAGTCCTTGAATCTTAGAGAAATTGTAAAATTACACGATTATATATAAGGTTATTGTAAATCACTCCCAACATTTTAATTTTTTTGAATATCAAACGCCATTGAGAATGACGAATTCAACGGTCTCTCTTTAGCAAATGACAAATTTGACGTTTTAATAAAGTTTTTCAAACACATTAAAAAGGATTTTAAAAGAAGGGCAACAAGATAAGATACAATTACATAATTTTAAAAGAGAAATTAGAAAATGTATTTTATGTGCAATTGGTTAAATTAGCTTCCAAATCTCACTCATTCAGTCAAAGAAAGTAAAACATCAGCGAGTAATCAAATATAGCTAGCGCGAAATCATCAATTTAATGACAAAACATGTAACTAAAAGCAGATTTAGACACACCAATGACGGAAACTTATCAATATCCACATCGTAAGCTCTAATGGATGGATATTTGGCGAGTGTCTAAGCCCATTTTTGAAGACGAACTGGATTGTCTTTGCAGTCAAACAGAAATATAGAATGGTCGTAAAAGAAGACAAGAAGGCAGTATTAACTTGGGTTGGAGTTTTGTGTATAGTAGTATTGATTCGATATGTTTCTCTGAAATCATGAGAGCTAATTAGTGGTTTCATTTATTTACTTATTTTATGGTGTATTTTCTTTAGTTCTAATACTACTAAGTTGGAGGGTAAAGTTATCTTTTTGTGATCGATCGCGATAAAATAGACGATTTTATAAGGAGTTTTAAATCTCAAGTGTAGGGTGTCATTACTGGATTTTTTGTGGCCTTTCTGCTAACTTTATGTAGAGTAGCATAATGAATTTAGAACTAGTAATTAGTCCTCGCGCAAAACACAAAAACTGATAATAAGTACTTCATTTTGAAAAATAAATCTTTGACGCACTTGGTCCCGGAAAAAAAACAAAAAAAACAAAAACAAAACGTAGTTCTTCATAGTTTGAAAAATGTTATTGTTTATCTGAGAATAAAATGGCTAACATCTTTTATTATGATTTAGCTCTAACGAAATTTTAAGCTCGTATGTGCACGTTAACTAAGGACATTGCAAAACATCAAGAGAAATGGAAGTCCAAATAAATGCAACGCCATATTTGAGATTCAACACGAAGTATGAGCATAACATCTAACTAACCTCTCAAATCATCTGTCCCAAAATTATATGTTCATACTTAAGTGGCTGAAAACACGTCTAATTCCATATAAAAAAACAGTAACATATAACATCCACCAACTACATTTAATTTAATTTTAGAAAAAGAAAAAAAAACCAGCTGTTTGTCTCTTCCCCAACACCAGCTTGTCAAGTTCTTCCGTTTGGGACCAGTACATTCACGTGAGTTTCCCAAGCAAAACCACATATTAGTCTCTCAACTCCATACTCTCTCTCTCTCTCTCTCTCTCAATGGAAAGCTTGGTGGAAGTCTCAGACCAAGAGGTGCGCATAGACTTCGCTCTCAACTGCAAATGCCGCGCTAACGTGCGCCTGAGGTCTCTGTGCGCCACCTCCCCTGTAGCCTTCAAAGTCCAAACCTCTTCACCCCACAAGTTCATGGTCAACCCTCCCAGCGGACTGATACCTCCCTTATCCTACGGCACCTTCCAAATCATCCTCAAGCCCCAGGCCCAACTTCCCCAGGCCTACCCACGCTCCCCCTCCGACCGCTTCCTCATCAAGACGGCCCAATTCCCCTCCACTCCCGGCCCGGCCCACCACCCCGAGTCCGTCACTGTAACCTCCTGGTTCGCCTCCCGGTCCGCCAATGCGCCGCCGACCCAAGACCACAAGCTCAAGGTCGCCTTCGTCGGCCCATTTCTCCTCCGCCACGCCGTCGGCCGCGGCGACTACGACGCCGCCAGGAACATAATCAAACGGCAAAAGTCTATTCTCTCCCAGTTGCCGCCGACGGAATCGGAGTCGCTCCTCCGAGTCGCCACCGAGTTGGCCGACCCGGAGAGCATGCTGAACTTGCTTCTGGAATCCGGGCTGAAGATTGGGGCGCGCGTCGAGCCAGACGACGCGAGGGCGAGTAGGGGATGGGACGCGCTACACGCGGCGGCGGCGCTTGATCGGACGGATGAGGTTGTGGAGCTCGTGAGGACGATGAGGGGATGTGGGTCGTTGGATCGCGGGGATAGGGAGGGGAAGACTCCTCTGCATGTGGCTGCAGAGAAGGGGAATATAAGGTGCGCGCGGGTGCTAGTGGAATCGGGTGCGGACAAGGACGCTAGGAGCCGCGACGGTCGCACGGCTTTGCATAGAGCGGCGGCGAACGGGGACCGTCCGATGGTGGAGATGCTGATGGAGATGGGTGCGGACCCCACAAATCCTAATGATCGTGGACGATTGCCAATTGATGTTGCACGTGATAAAGGGCACGTAAGTAGATATATACAAGACTTGTGTCTATAGGGCAATGTTATTGCATATAGAGGCGCAAATAATGACACGTCCGTGCAGGATTACGATCGTCCAACGTAGGAGAATGAGATAAATGGTCTCATAGAGACATAAATTATTGCAAGTGAATAAATAGACATAAAATGATAAATTTTCTCATTAGTCACATGAACGTTTACAAATGAAGTGCTTTAAAAAAAAGAAAAGGACCTAAAAAATTTGTGGCATAAAAATTCGGACGCTTAAAAGTTACTGTTTAGATTTCTAAAAATTTTGTTGCATAGATTAGAAACTCGTTTTTGTTTGTTACGTTTTTTTAGGCTCTTAATTTCATATATGAAATCAAATAATAAATACACGGCATGTTATCTTTACAAATTACAGTCTTCTTGACATTTTTGTTTCTGGCTTAACATAATTGAACATCAAAAGATTGTTAACTTGCCAGACTAACCAAGGCATTGTGCATGAAAATGCAGAGTAAAGTGGTGGAAATTCTAGAGAGGGGAGAGGCAGTGCTGATGGCAGCGAGACGCGGCGACTCAAGGCATCTTGAATCACTATTGAAGACTGGTGCAACCATAAGCCATCGTGACCAATATGGCCTGACTGCTCTTCACGCAGCTGCCATGAAAGGCCACAAGGACGTAGTTCTGATGCTTATTGAATTTGGATTGGACTTGGAATCCCCGGACAATGAAGGGCACTCACCACTGCATTTGGCCGTGGTTGGTGGAAGCTTGGACACCGTAGTTGCCTTGGTCATTAAAGGAGCTAATATAAATATAAAGAACAATAGGAGTGCTACGCCTCTATACATGGCCACAGCCATGGGACACCATGATATTGCAGAGTTCCTCATTACTAAGGGAGCTTCTTCGTCATTGTAATTGAAATCTACGGTATGGCTTGTATAGAATCTTGACATAATTATTTTGGAATTTGTTTTTAGCTCGTTATTGCCAAATCATTGCAAAAAGCAAATACTAGCAAGAAAGAATGAGTACGATTAGTTAAACAACATGACCGGAGGGGAAAAAACAGCCAAATTGGTCATCAATTTTTTAGTACTGGTGCAATGTAAAATTTTAGTATCTATAGGGTATATCACTTAAGATAGTGAAAACGAATACGGGGCCATATCGGTGGGCAACCAATTAAGATTGTACAGTGCAATGTAAAATAAATTATGATTGGTCATCAACGTTTGTACTAGTACAATGTAAGATCTTTGTATCTTTAGGGTATATCACTTTCGAGCGTGTAAACCCTTCTCTCATCTGTTCCTTACACTTGATAATAGGCCATATTAATGGGCAACCAATGAAGATTTTATGGTGCAAAAGACCAGCAATGCCAATTAAACTTGTTTTGTTGGACGCCAGAAACCCTTCTTGCCAACAAGAAACTGATCTTGATGGAGGGTTAGAGACCAATGAAGTGATTCCAAGATTGGCCTAAGCTTGTTAATCTTGTCCATTGTGTCCTGAACCAGTAGATATCCACCTGGCCTTAAAATGCGGTCTATCTCCGTGGCAATTTCTACAAGGTCGCATCTGACAAAGGAAATTGCAAATTTCAGCTTACCATAACCATTGTGAACCAGATAAAATAAAAAATAAAAAAATAAACCCAGATACGAAAAACAATAATTACGCCCATAATCCAAATGATGTAGGAGTCAACAAACAGGAATAGGTTTCAAGGGTAGGGAAGGTGAAAGACATAGTATACCTTTGTGAAAGGTTTCCAAGGAGAAAGCTGGAATGTAGTAGATCGAATGTTCGAGGATATGTATTAAAAGACTCGCACCAGTCATGGTATACTCCAATTAACCCTCTGTCAAATATAACAGACAGAGTATCTGGCATGTCAATGGGGACAACATTCATTACCCATAGAGGCTGATCAATAAGTGCTGCAGCAAATCTAGGAAAGAAAATCCACAATCAGTCTATAGATCCGTTCATTTATTTGCATATTAAAGATCGAAGAAAGCACAAGAAAGAAAAAAGGGAAGACAAAAACATGGGAAATTTGTTATATAAATTGCTAACCAACTACATAGGCTTACCCTCCATAGCCTGCATTCATGTCCATGACATTCCTCACGCTCGACCATTTTATAGAAAGACCTTGCAGATAAACATCTGACACAAGTGTAGACCAATGCTTGGTGTCCTCGTAGAACTTCTCGATAGCATTTTGCTCATTTGATAAGCTTACAGGGTTACTCTTGAGCCTCTTGGGCCAAGGAGTGGGCCAGCTGTACACGTTACCCATGCTATCAACTGGAAGTTGGGTAAGACAACTACTGAGAGGCACATACCTATCAAACAGTGTAGAAAGAAAACATAAATGACGTGTTCAATTTTCATCCAACTTTGATTTCATATAAAGTCTGGCCAACCCAACTCCAGAATTGAAATAAAGCCCATAATCATCCCATCCTCTCTCCTAAAATTTAATATGATCATGAGTATGGAATATTACCATGAATTGTTCTTCCTACTTTTATCGTCACACATAGGTGGATAGTTTTTTTTGCGTTTCTCATAGCATGAATACGAGTCAGGCTTCTGAAATATAACAAGCCCAATTCCATTGGAATCAACAGTCCTAGAAACATCCTTCCAGCACAATGATTCTGTCAGATTCACCATAGCTGCAAGAAAAACAAGTACATATGCAACATATTTCGGGCTCAATCTTCTAATGACATTTATAGTTTCAGATCAGTAAGTGATAGGCTTAAAATACGAACATTTCCATTTATTGCGATGTATTTCATCTTTGCGATACACCGGTGTGGCAGACCACACGAAAAAACCACCAGGCCTAAGAACCCTATTGAGCTCCAACAATGGTTTTCCACCTTATAATTTTCAATCAAAATCATCAAATTAAGACAGAAGTAGATATATAAGATAGCATCAGATTCCACACTAAAAACTGTAACTAGCTAAATAACGAGTACCATCTGCATCCCAGTGAACCCTGCATCGTGCACAATGAATCAAATCATAAGCATTGTCTGGAAATGTCAACTTTTGAGTTCCAATTACTGAGAGAGTCGCAGGAATTCCTCGTTCTAGAGCAAATTGTATCTGAGCTTCATGCTCATCCTTCGGGGCAAATGACATGGTAAGAACATTTTTGTCCAGCAAAGAGCCGCCAAAGCTAGCAACACCACAGCCGACATCTAAAACAACCCTGATATTCTTTCCCCATCTATTGGCTGGCAAAGTCTGAAGTACAGCAAAAATGTCACAATTACCAAAAGAAATGTACCACCAAATGCACCAGCCTCCGCCAGCAAAATCGATACGTTAGCCGACTGTGACAACTTTTGCTTAGCAATCAACCTCAAGTAAATGCCAGAAAAGAAAACAAATACACACGTGTCTCCTAAATAGTAGCTACTACAGTCAAATCTCTTAGCAACTATAACAATTGTCAATTATAGGAATTCTTACTGGTAGAAATCCACCAGGAAAAGCCATACATTGGAAACTTCCCAAAAACATGAATGTGAATTATGTAATTACTAAAACTAGCCATATATTTAGCACGTTGAACAGAGTAACATATGCACAAAAAGTAAATATACACAAAGACAAATGCATTAGCTAACTCCAATCAGAATTATGTTTTTAGGCTGAAAAAACACCACAATACTCCACCTTATATGACATACAACTTTCCCAAAAATGTGAACTAGAAACAGGACTATAATAAGCACAGTGAAGAGTCTAATAGATACCAAAGGCAGAGAACATCCATAGACAGACAAAAGCTTTAGCTATGACCGTTCAAAATTCTACTTTGAGGCAAAAAACAAGATAATTCTTTACCTTTTCTACGAACTTTATATAGTTACCAACTCCCTCCTTGAACTGAGTTCCGCCACCAGGAAAAACAAAATAATCCCCAGACTGACGAACCCAATTCTGATTCTTTTTGTAGTCAACAAGCTTTGGATGGGGAACATTGTCATACCAAACCTGTAAAAGGAACACAGAACAAAAGAAATTACCATTTCAACGTAATTCAGACATCAAAACGGTCCAAAATCCCTAAACATCCTTGAAATTGAAATTTTCGTTTTTCGATTAATTCATTTTTTCCAAACAAAATCTGTTTTTCAAACCTTACCGAAGTATCAATCTCACCATGTCCCGGCTCTTCGGCCACGGAACCGGAGCCTTATACCCGGTCGGGAGCGGCACCAAACACCTCGGGCTCGGCGCGGGGCAATGCCGCTCGCGATGCTCCATGTGCCTCCGCGAAGACAAGGCCTTGATCGCCAGCAGATTGTCCAAGCACGGAATGTAATCGACCCCCATTGGGCCCTCACAGAGGTCCCACCCAAATCCCTCATCAACGGAGGTCCCATTGTCAGCCGAAACGGCGTCGTTTTCGTGGCTCTTCTCCGGCGGAGGCGCGAGCTCCGGCGCCAGATTAGGGAGCTGTTTGGATGCGGCAGGGGAAGAGAGAGGGAGAGGTTGTTGTGGCGTTTGGATGTTGGAGTAGAGAAAGTGAGGATATTGGGAGGTGCTGGTGAAGAGGAGGATTAGGACGGAGAAGAGGAGGACGGTGAGGGCGAAGACAAAGGGGTATTTGCGTTCTTTGAAGAGTGCGTGGACTGAGATTGCCATTATTTGCTTGGAAAGGTTACCATGAATCGGGGGAGAAAAGGACGTCTGAGCGGAATCAGCTGAGGGGGTTTGGTGGTGATGAGATCGGGATTGATGAGAGAGAGAGAGAGAGAGAGAGAGAGGGAGAGAGGTAGGTAAATACGCGGTATTTTTTACGCAGCTTTCGAAATGTCGTTGTCTGTGCAAAGTATTTAAAAGTGGAGAAATTACTCAGTGGGTTGGGTTTGGTTGAGTGAAAAGAAAATGAATATAATATAATAGAATTTAAATTTTATGTTTTTAAATTTATAAAAAAAGAATAGTCATTAAAAAAATAGATATTTATTTATTTTAAGTGAATAATCAGTTTTTTATCACATAAGAAGAATAATCATTTTAAAATCTTTTTTTTTTCATTTTTTTCATAATTATTTATTAATATTATAATATAATTATATTATATTATATAATTATTATATAATATATATTAATATATATTAAAAATAATTTTTAATTATATTATAAAACATTATTATTTCTTATATAATTTTGTCATATGTTTTATAATATTATAATTATATTAATCATTTTAATAATATTATTATATTCTATATCGTAATGTTATATAATAATAGTTTTATTGTATTATATTAAATATAATAATAATAATATATTATTTTGTAACTACATATATTATATTAATTATATTGATATATAAAATATTAGTGTTATATATAATATAAGGGTAATTTTATCAACATAAAAATATTCATGTTCCATTTTATAGTATTTTTAAAATTACAACTAAACAAATTAATCAACTTTTTTTCATTCTATTACCATTATCATTATCATTCTCTTACCATTATCATTCTCATTCTCGTTATCATTATCATTTTTTTACTACAATCAAACGCACTTTTTAGTATGCTGCTTTTCCCTTTCTGAAACTTAAAAATGAAAAAAAAAAAAAAAACAAAAGATGAAAAAGGAAAGAGAGTGGGGGAGGCTGTCTTACTTCTTTTTTTTTTTTTTTTGCACTCTTACCCTTTTTTTTTTGGGGGGGAATTATAAGTACGATGTAAAAATTAAAAAATAAATAAATGAATCGATAGAGTTATATTTTTAATTAATATGTTATAGTGGTTTTGTATTTTTTTTGTTTGAAATAATTTTAATCAAATTTAACATTTAAAAACATGCAGTACTGAAAGAGATACTTACACTAGAAAATTTTTTTATGAGGCTATCTTACTTCTTTTTTTTTTTTTTTTTTGCACTCTTACCCTTTTTTTATTGGGGGAGAATTATAAGTACGATTTAAAAATTAAAAAATAAATAAATGAATCGATAGAGTTATATTTTTAATTAATATGTTATAGTGGTTTTGTATTTTCTTTATTTGAAATAATTTTAATCAAATTTAACATTTAAAAACATGCAGTACTGAAAGAGATACTTACACTAGAAAATTTTCTTATGAGGCTAAAAAATATTACAACATAGTCTTTCTTTGAAACTAGAGTATGATCCATAATCTTTTTAGTTGGTAGCAATTTGGTCTCAATTCTTTTAATTTTGAAAAAACACCTCCTAACGTCTTTAATCATGTGCAATTAGGTCATTTCTGTCACATTTTATCAGTTTTATTATGGAAATTGGCACGTGACAAAAACGGGGATTTTCATAAATCTAAGGGCTTGTTCTTTTAGAATAAAACTCAAAAAAAAAAATTGAACTCAAGTTACAACTTTATTTAAGTTCATGTTCATTTGTAAAATTTAAGTTTCAACTTGAGTTTTAACTCGAGTTTGTGACTAAAATTTGAGTTCAAATTTCTCTTCAACTCAAGTTAACTAAAATTCAAGTTAATGAATAATATTTTTTATATTCTTAAAAACATCATAACTTTTTCGTTTTAATTCTGATTGAGATAATTTTTTTTATGCGTTCATAACAAAGAGACAAATAAAACCTCACCCAATTTTTTTCTATGCATTATAATTTCAACTTAAATTATAACTCAAATTCAACTTAAAATCTACACTCAAATCACGTAACTCAAAAATACAACCGAATAAGTTCTAAATAGCCGATTGAGTTTTGAGGAAATTTGGGTATTATGTAGTCATTGAAGCTATGGTTTTTTTTTCTTTTTTTTTTTTTTTTTTTTTTTTTTTTTTTTGTTTTGATCTTGAAACTTACCAATTGGGGCTGCAAATTAGAGGTTGGAATCGCGATGGAAAAAACCCCCTCTTGCTCCTGTGAGAATCCGAAGCCAACCAAGGTGTTAACTGCGTGGAGGGACTTGAATCCTGGGCATAGGTTCTTTAGATACCAATTATATGGGGTAAGTTTTGTTTTGGTTGTTATACCTGTTCAAATTTGGGAATTTCAGTATTTTTTTAAAGTAATTTCTTCTCTAATCTGGTCCAGCGGGAAGGGTGTGTTCCTTGTGATTATTTTGTATGGAAAGACCCTCCTATGTGTCGAAGATCAAAGATTATTATACCTAAGCTGCTGAAAACATCAATGATTTAGAGGCTCAATTAGAGGAAATTGAACAGATTCACCGCGGGAGAGAAAAGTTTTTGGAAGATCAGTTGAAAGCTATGGCAATGGCACTGAATTCAAGAGAGAGCACATCCTGGAAGTGGATATTTTTTTGCATTTATGTAATGTTGGTTTGTTATGTTCTAAGTGAGAGCAAATCCTACGAATATGAATATTGAACAGCTTAGTTTGATGGGTTTATGTGTCCTGAATATGCACGTTTTTGTTTTTCTTCTTTAGAGTATGTTTGGTAGGAAAGAAAAGTATAAGGAAGGAAGAAAGTGGAGGGATTTTAGGAGGAAAAATGAAAATGTAGGTTGTTTGGTAGGAGAGAAAAGAGAAAGGAAGAGAAAATAAAGTGAAAAATAATACATGTGGACCCCATTATTTTTTTTTTGGGCAGAAAATAGGATAAAAAATGGGGACAACTCATTAAAGTGAGCAAAGTTACTAAATTATCCTTTTTTTCATCAACATCCAAGCAAAAAATTTAAGGGTATAAAAGTAATTTACGAATAAGATTTTTTCTTTCCTCCCAATTTAACTTCCAATACCCAAACAAGTGAAAGTAATCTCATTTTCTTTCCATCTTCTCATACCAAATAACATAAAAGAAAATTAATTTCCTTTCTATCATTGCTATTTTTCATCACTTTCATATTTTCTTTCTATCATATTTTCTTTTCTTCCTATCAAACATAGCATTAGTGTGAGGAAAAAATTTATTTTGCTGCAGATCATGTATTGTAAGAGGAAAAAGTCATGTATTGACAAAATTAGAGTTTAGTTGTTTTGTAATGTATAGTTTTAAATGCTAATCAGAATCTTGTTTTAGACCAACTTTGTAAGGTTTTTTTTTTTTTTTTTTAAATGTCTGGTTGATGTATTGATAAGCATTTGGCTGTTGGAACCTGCTTGAATAAGCATTTGGATATATATATATATATATATATATATATCTTTTTCTCTTTTTGCTCTAATATGAAACCTGTTTAACAAACAATGATAACAACATAATGGAACCTTTTTTAACAAATGACGACAATGAGCCGAAAAAAATGATAACAATGATAATATTTATTAAGACTTTCGTTCATTTCACCGATTCGAGTTTAGAATTTGAGTTTTACTACAGTAAAAAGCTCTCAGAAACGGTCATATCTAACTTTTTTATTACAATAAAAAACTCTCACATAAGATCACATCAAAACTCGAATTAAAAATTCGAATCAGCGAACTAAACGGTCCAAAAACTCGATTAAAAAACCACATCAAATCTATAAGAGCTTCTAGATTTCATTCATATGTACCTGTTTAACATCAAAAGGGGCCGCTAAAAACAATAAATTTACCACACCGTCACTGTGCTATTTCCTACGCACTTTATATGCAGCTAACCAAAAGAAAACATGTGCAGCCTATATGTGCAATAATCTACCCTAAGCGCAGCACATCACCAAAATAAGATGGCAGCACATAACAAAAACAGAAAGTGCTGTCCAAAGAAGTGTTGATTTTCGCATCTATATACTAAGCCAACGCGAAACTTAAGGTCATGAGAGTCTACTTCAGGATTATATTCTTGTCTTCGTCTTCTCCTTAATTTTGGTTGTGGCTCACCCTCTTCGTCAGACTCACTAGCCGTGTGAAGTCATTCAACTCCTCTTCATTCTCATTGCTACCAACATCTTCACCCTCGGCCTCAATAACAACATCATGCTCGGCCACTTGATCAATATTCTCGCGTAGAACTTCAGTCTCAATCACAGCCTCGACATGGGTCCCTATCACTATAACAGGTTCAAGAATAAGCTCGGATTGATTCGAGTTTTTACCGATTCGAGTTTTTAATTCTAGTTTTGCTATAGTTAAAAGCTCTAAAAAACAGTCACATCTAATTTTTTTACTACAGTTAAAAGGTCTCACATAAAATCACATCTCAGCTCGAATTAAAAACTCGAATCGGCGAACTGAATGAGGCACGTGTTTTTGGGTACTTCATCAGCGTCACCCAACATAAACTCCTCTAACCTCGGGTCTAATCCTTCATTAATTTGTAGTGGCAGAGATGGCACTTCCAAAGTGTAAAGATCGCCATAATCAGGAGTCAGAATATTTTTTACCATATAGAAGCGATACAATAACCATATAAAACATCAATACTAATAAAATACACCCTAGTGATCAAAGTTGAATAAACAATTAAAAGTAAACCTTAATGAAACATTACATCAGCCATTCAAAATAAAGATAGAAGCCAAACATTGCATCCGAATAAACAATTCAAAAAAACCCTAAATGCAAAATCCCAACTTATTTGAATAAACAATTCAAAATAAAAGCTGCATAACAAACTCATATATATATATATATATATATATAATTAGACCATTTTTTCTTTCAACATTGCATCAGCTTTAAAGAATAAAAAAATCAACATCCCAAACCATACCTGTCTCAAAATTTGTAAAACATATATATAATACACCAATTTCGAGCAACAACATGCATAAAAAAACTCTAACCCAACCCCTCAACGAACAACAACCACAACAATCATTGATCATATAAACCAAAAAAATACCAAAAAAAAAAAAGCAAAAAAACAAAACAAAACAAAAAACAAAAAAGAAACGAAAATCTTAAGATGGTTAGGCAGCCCATCCCCTTTAACACGAAGAACCACCATTTTCAATGACAAACGAAGAAATCTCACCCTCATTGAAAGACGAATTCAGACTCGATTGGAGAAGAAAATTTCACCAACATCATATAACCCTATTTCCCACACTTCTGACTTTCAACGTATTCAAAGTTCCAAAATCTTCCAAAATAACTCAATAAAAATTTTCCAAAAGGCCACAATAAGAAAACTCAGGGCAAATTGGTCTTTACACCGTGTTAGAATGTTACATGACAAATCACGTGCAAATTTTCATAATAAAACTGACGAAATGTGCTGAAAATGACTTAATTGTACCTAATAATAGAAGTTTATAACCTATCACGTATTTCTCCAGGAAAATTTTCATGCATTTCTCCTAAGATTAATATGACATGTTTTAGTAGCTCCAGCAAAGTTGGAAGAGTTTTTTCTAACAAGAAAGTGAGAAACAAAGACCTTGTTTATTTTCTGACTTAAATTATATTATTACAGTAGTTTCTTTCATAAATATTTAAATTTAATTTTTTATTATAGTATTGAGTCGCGCAAATAAACATATTTAAAGTTGGAAGAGTTTTAATACCACAACTTTGTATTAGAGGGTTGGATTGGACAAAGGGTCACAAACATGTACAGACAAAACAGACGGTTTTACTACTCAAATACTTTTTAAGAATGTATGAGTCTTAAAGGTTATTTAACTAATATTTTTTTATTAATATAATTATTTAATTAAAAAGATTATTAATTTAAAATAAATAGTAGAAATTATCGTGTATGCAATTTTAAGAGTTTTTATTTCCTTTTCCTAATAATGTTTCTTACTTATCAACTTGGTGGCCCCCAAATGATTTGTCGTGTGGTGCTTTCTGAAAGTTGCAGAGAAGGTCTGCCTCCAGCCTAAAATTGAAGAGTGAGTTGCAAGTATCAGTTTTTTGATAATTGAGCTTTTCACTAAACCAAAAAGCCAAAAAAACAGCCATTGCGAGTCTGAAACGGACTAGAATTGTATTCGAGCATTTATAAAGAAAAATCTCTAAATTTTAATTAAAATAATTATTTTAATTAATAATTTTTAAGCGATTCATTTCAATTATATTTTTTATTTTAGTTAAATATAAATTATTTTAGTATTTATTGAATTTAAAATATAAATAATTTTATTAAATTTAAAAAAAATTTACATTTGTTATGATTAAAAGAATAAAATAATACAAAAAAATTTAAATGGCAAGCAAATTAAATGGATATTTTGGGTCGGGTTAAAGGGGAGAGGGTTCGTCCATATCATAAATAATTCGTAAATGACACTAACTTTCTCAAAATTAAGAAAGTAATTACATAAAATACCTTATTTTAAGCCTATATTTGTAAAAGTATCGACTATTATACAATATTACAAGAACGTCGATTTGATTTTTATAAGGCATATTTTTTTTCTTGTATTGCCCATATTGGGTATTTTTGGTAATGTTTTTTTATATGGTTGAGGTTTTATTTATTTGTAGACTGATTTTTTTTTATTGTAATTTAAATTTTTACTTCTCGTTTTTAACTTTAATTTATTTTTTGTAATCAATCAGTATGATTTTATGCTTTTTTTTTTTTTTTTTTCATTTTTGAATTCAATTGTCCGTGTTCATATTTTTTCCACCTTTTTTTCACTCCTATCTCCGGTTCTGTGTTTCACGTTCATCTTTGGGAAGAGAGGCCATCATATTTAGATTGTTGGTTGCCCGGTTCTTTGACTTGATACCCATCTTTGTATTTCATTGTTGCTCATCGGCTGGTAGATGCACTTTTTGTTGTTTATTTTACTACTAATCATTTTGGGTTTATTTGCTTGCCTTTACGTTATTGCTTGTCTTTGTTATTGTTGTTTATTTTACTTCTATTCGTTTTTGTTTCATTTGCTTGTGTTTACGTTATTTCTTTTGATTGTGTTATTATTGTCTTTGTCTTTGATATTGTTGTTTTTTCAGTGTAACTCAAATTTGGTCCAATAGCATTATCATTATAATAATGAAACAACTTATTTATGAATTCGTGTATTCTTGTATGTTTATTGTTTGAGAGTTTTTGCAAAATTTTTATATTCAGTATGTTTCATAGTGAAATCATCATTAAGGTAATGAAATATATTTTTTTGAAGTTCATTTTCGTGTTTCTTCTTATTAGAATTTTTGTTTCGTTATAAGTTTGTCATAATTTAGTGAAAATAAGTATTGATTCTATGCCTTTTATGTTTTTTCATCCACTTAGAAATACGTTTATTTCAGATTTTCTACAAATTTTATTTTCATTATTTTTCAGAATGACGTTATCATTATAATAACGAAACAACTTTTTTATGAATTTGTATATTCTCGCATATTTATAGTTTTTGCAGATACTTTATATTCAGTTTGTTTTATAATATCATTATTAAAGTAATAAACATTTATTGATGAGTTCATTTTAGTGTTTCTTTTTTATTAGAAATTTTGTTTCATTATGTTATGATCATAAAATTTAATGAAAATAGGTATTGATTTTGTACATTTTCATATTTTTTAGTGCACTCAAAAACACGCTTGTTTCGGTGCATAATTTTACCGACTTTTTGTAAACTTTTTATATTCAATCTGCTTCATAATAATACCATCATTAAAGTAATGAAATGTTTCATTATGATATGATCATAATTTTAGTGAAAATAGGTATTTATTTTATACATTTTTTGTGTTTTTTCGTCCACTAAAAACCACATTTATTTTGGTATCTAATTTTGCCCGAGTCATCTCAAATTTTATATTCATTCTTTTTCATAATTCTTGAATCATTACAATAATGAAACGATCTATTATGTGTTCATGAGATTTTTAAAAATATTATGTAGATTTTCTTTCTTTTCACATAAAGAAACTCTCTCTTTCTTAAAATAATTAGATTAGATTTTAGCAAATACAATAATTTGACTTTTTATTTTAAATTTAGAATGTTTTATATTCAAATTTTATTTCATTTTCTTTCCTATTTTGTTGTCTCATTATTTTTTCTTTTTTTATTATATAAGGATATAAAATTTTTATATGTATGATAATGATAGTTTTATAAATAAATAAGAAAGTAGGCATTTTTTTAAAACAAGATACTCATAATCGATATTTATGTAAATAACCCAAAATTAAGCCTAGAAGATGTTTTGAAAGGCCGCCCAATCTAAACAAAACAACCAAAATTTCATAAATATTAGAACACCGTATAAACTATCTATAAGCAAATTTTTTTAATTACTTAGGAACCATTTATACTGAGAAGACCACCACTCCTCGCCAAAAAAAAAAGTGCTTATAAACGACAATATACATATATATATGTGTATATATATATATAAACTGCAAGAATAATTTATAAAAATAGTTATAAACGCCAATATACATGCATATTATATAAACAGCAAAACTATCTTAATCTTAACTATATTAAAAGAGCGGATGTTGCTCTAACTACTCATTTTGGTCGTCCTTGACGCCCCTCGTTTGATGCTTTGTCTTTTTTTTTTTCTTTTCTCTATTTCTTTTTATTTGCATTTGTTAACTTTTTATCTTTTTTTATTTCTTTCTTTTTCGTTTTCCTTTCTTTCTTTCTTTACTTTTAATTCCATTTATCTACTGTAAACTAAAGACCAAATGTTGCTCTAACCATTAATTTTGGTCGTCCTTGACGCACCGTTTGGTGCTTTGTCTTTTTTTTTTTTTTTTTTTTGCCCTTTTCTCTATTTCTTTCCCATTGCATTTGTTAACTTTTTTTTATTTCCTTCGTTTTCGTTTTCCTTTCTTTCTTTCTTTACTTTTAATTCCATTTATCTACTGTAAACTCTTGTACCAATATTTCTTGAGAAAATTATTACACTTATCTTTATAATATATTAGTCATAATTTTTATCATTCACACTCTTAATTAACATATTTTTAACTAATATAGTTATTTAATTAAAAATTATATTAATCAATAATAAACAATAAAATTTAAGACTCGTACATTCTAAAAAATATTTATCTCATTTTTTTATATTTTTCCACCTTTTTTCACTATGTTCCTCTTTTATTCTATTTCTATTTCAACTTTATCACTCTTTCGAGGATTTCTTAAACCTCAAATTTTAACTTTTTCATCGAAATTATCTCTTTATTTATGATTTTGACTTCTATTGTGGTTGATATCTTCATTTCAGGGTCAAATCAATCAATAAATCTCAGAATCATGATTGATTTGCAAATCAATAATCTCTTTACTGTTTCAGGTGCTTTACTTTTTTTCATTTTCTTCTTAATTTGCAACTTCTTTTTTATTTTATTATTATTATATTATAATTTAAAATGTTTAATATATTTTTATTATTAAAAGTAACTTTTTCTCACTTAAATTACTATTAATGTGTATTCTTTTTTCATCTCTGAGTAGTTTTTTTTTTTTCTTTTTGTATATTGTTGTACGAATTCTACGTTACAAAAATATAAACACAACTCAATACGTACAATGCACTTACTTAATGTAATGACTGAGAAAATTTCAGACCTTAAATAATACAATTCATGTATTTTTAAGCCAAGGATTTTCTTAGAAAATATTATGTTATATTGTGAATGGAGGATTTATGGAATTAATATATGTATTCCTAAATTCTATAGCAAATTTCATGTTAAGTTCATGTTTCGATCAAGTAAATTCGATCGATAAATTCTCACCGTATTTTAAG
>NW_010357106.1:58402-102183 GCF_000414095.1 Morus notabilis
TATCAGTTGAGTGCCGTACCAGCCTCCACAAGGGAGGTAACTCATGCTCCACAAGGGAGAAAAAGAAAATAACAATAATGTCCTCCGACTTAAGGGAGGCATTCAAGTTATAATCACGGTGTCGTGGGGGACCTTGCAAACCCTCACGTTCCGATGATTGCGCGCAAGTGGTACGCGAGCACTCGGGCCCATCAGTAAGAAAGATAAGATAAGATAATAAGATTATGATAAGACATCATAATTAAGCATAATCAGCTCATGCATATTTATTCATGTGTACTTACAGTTATTTTGTGAGATATAGTTCCTACTTGCTGAGCGAAAGCTCAATCAGATATGTTCATGCTGTAGGTAAGAAACCTATCAGCAATTCTTGAAGGGCAATGGCAAGCGGCGGACGAATGGTGGAGATGGGAATGGATACCGCTCACGCAGTTATCTTCCGCAGTAAGTTTAAGAAAAATCATGTATATGTATATATGATTTAAAGGTTTCAAGCATGTATGTTTAAAAAGTATAGGTACATATGTATGTTAAAGAAACCGAGGTTGTAGCTAACAACCCTCGTTTTGAGTATTTAAGTTTTAGAACGTTGCAACAGAGCATGCAACAAATAAATAAATTTTAAACATGACGATTTAAATGATTGATTTTAAAAGGGCTTTAAGATGTACTTGAATTTAAGATTTCTCACGAAATCCGTTTTAAAGTCAAAATTAAATGGCCTGATTGAATTGGCTAGTTTTAGAAAGGCTTTTAAAGAGTATTTGAAATAGGAGTTCAAATGCTGCTCTGTTTGAAAGATATTTTTAGAACGTTTTATCTTAACTGAAATTAAGAAAAGCTTTAAGAAATTTAGTGATTCACTTATTTGAAATTATTGTTACAAATTATGAAAGTATTCTTTCTTATATTAAAAAAAAAAAATGTTCCGCAAATTTTAAGAAACCCCAGTAAGTACAAGTTAAAGTTTAAGTTACAGTGGCGGCCTCATAGGAGGGTCGTCACACTTAAACTAGTATATCTATAAAAAAAGAGTTGTTCATTGATTAGTTACTGCACATGCACTTGACATTCTTTTTAAAGTATATTAGCGCAAATAATTTGAACGGAAATGGTAAAAAATATGTCAATATAAAAAGCTTAAGAAAGTATATAGGTTAACTTTTAGTTATAGAAATTAATAGGTCATAACTTGTTAAGATATGGTTCATAACCAGATAAGTTATGGATAAATTTATCAAGTTATGGTTTATAATCAGACAAATTATGGATAAAAACCGTCAATTATGGACAATAACTTGTCAAGTTATGGTTCATAACCAGACAAGTTATTGACGTAAACAGTAATTTAGCCTATTTATTAACTTATATAAACTATTAACCTATTAATTTTAATTCATCTCAAGTCTTAACTTATTTTCCTCTCTCTCCTTAGTTTCAAGATATTTCTTTCTTAATTTTTCAGTCAAGTCAATATATATACAGTAAACTGCTATCTCTTTTCCCTTTTTCTTTTCCTCTTCAGCTATCTGTTTCTATAATCGCAATCTGATTGGCTATAAGCTCTTTTTAAATACGACTACGTCCTACTTTAGCTATAACTCTACCTGAAATCAAAGTTCGACTCTAATTTGGCTTCGAACAAAAGAGAGAGTCTGAGAAAAAGGGGAAGGACGGGGCTGCAAGAATGAAACGAAACCCGGTTGGCCTGGCTGAAGCTTTGTAAAAATGACTCAATTAAGACAGTTTTATTAGTAAAATAACTTTTTAAAAATTTTTATTTATAAAATGATTACGGAATAATTAGAAACGACCATTTTTTATAAAAAAACGACCAGGTGATCGTTCTTCATAAAAAATAAAGAAAATTATTTTACTAATTTTATTTTATTAGATAGTTATTTTAATAAATTTCTCAGCTTAGTTGAGAAGATTTACATAAATACCATCGATCCCTGAAAGTTTGTTTTTAACATCTAAATCCAATTTCCTTTCTATCTTTTTTCTTTTCCAGTTTTTTGAGTACTAATTATAAAATGTTGATATGTTACTTCAAATTACTATTTTACCTCTTCTGTTCTAATCAATTTTTGAGTGAGAATCCGAAAAGTAACCCCTAACCTTTAGCAAAATCCTACGTATACTGCTGGGTTTTTTATAATTTAAAAGGTATCTCATATATCTTTAAACTATTGCAAGATTATCCATTACGTTTTTCAGAAGGGTGAAAAATAACTCTTTAACTAGTCAAACTTTTTGAAATACCAAAAATAATCTCAATAATTAGTATTTAGATATTATTTGAGCTATTAATTATGTAAAATTTTCAAAACATAAATTTAAAACTAAATAAAAAGGAAAACAAAAGAGCCAACATGCTCAGATGATGGTGAAGCGGGGCTCAACCTTATCATTCTTCAAATAAACCTCACATGCACAATTTTTATATTTTCAACACGAGACATACTTAGGGTGAATATGGTGGATATAAGATTTTCAAACGTGTACTTGTATGCAACTAGGATAACTCACAAATTTTTTTTATTTTTTATTTTTTATTTTTTTTTACAGATAATGAAATATTGGGATAGTGGATATAGATTGAGACACATATTGTTTAAAACAATGTCTTTGTATCAGGATTGTTTAAAACAATGTGTTATAAATATCTTTGAACCGTCTATAAGTTCTTTTTGGTAAGAAAAAATAGAGAATTTACCGAGTACATAAGTTTAGACTTTTACCTTTTATTCTTGATTAATACTCTTTTGTTAATGTAATTATTTGACTTAAAAGATTATGAATCAAGAGTAAAAGGTAAAAATCCTGACTCATACACTTTCAAAAGAAATTTATCAAGATTACCCTTTTGGTAATGGATATTTTCCTTAATTTGTAAATTCATACTGAATGTTTATTGTACTATGATAACTTCTTATCATACAATTAGTAAAAAAAAAAAAAAAGCTACGAAGACCCGTTGATTCTTTGTCAATTGTCACAAGTCCAAAAGTTTGTCGTCTGTTCAATTGCTGTCATTTTCACATTTGTTATTCATAGCGTATTTCTCCCACGACCGAAAATTTTCACAAATTACTTATATGATTGAAATATGTTTAGTAACTCGAAGTTGGAGGAGTTTTGATACTGTACTTTTTGTATTAAAGGGTGAGAATTAGACAAAGGCTTAATTTGGTAGTACTGTCAATTTTAAAAAAATTACTTTTAGCTATACTGAAAGAAGAAACATTTGTTATAAAAAACAGATGAATGTTTAATAAATTATAATTATAATAGTTGTGCTAGTTTCAAAATCAGTGTAATAGTATTTGATAAATTATTATGTTGAATTGCTGTGAATAGTTAAAAATTACGATTATATTATATTATATTATAATATATATAATTACAATATAATATATATTTATTATTATATTTAATATAATATAAAAAACTATTATTATATTATAATGATATAGAATATAATAATATTATTAAAATAATAACAAAAATAATTTTAAAAAATGATTATATTATATTATACTAATATAATATATATAATTACAATATAATGTATATTTATTATTATATTTAATATAATACAATAAAACTAGTATTAAATAACATATTATATAATTATGATACATAATATAATAATATCATTAAAATGATTAATATAAGTACAATATTATAAAATATATTATAATATTACATAATTAAAAATTACAACTATATTATATTATAATATATTATATTATATAATCATTATTATATTATATTAAATTAATATATTATAATTAATATATTATATAACCATAACGTGTGTAATACATCATAATATATAACAATATAATATATTATAAAATAATAATTACAATATCATATTATAATTATAATATCATATTATATGATAAACTAATAATATTAGAGTTATTAATATAATTATGATATTATTTGTTACAATATTATTAGTATATTATATTATATTATGAGTCTGACTTTTAAATGAGGAAGATTGTAAATTTTAAATTTCATTAGGGGTATTATGGGTATTATGAAAGTTTCATTAATTGTATTATGATAATTCATGCACAATTTAAAAGTTAAAGTTGTCTTTAGACTGTTTCTGATTTTAATTATAGATTCTTAAAAAAAATTTTAAAAAGCACTTTTGAAGAGATTTACCAAACATTAAAATTAGCTTCTGTTATAAGCAGAAGCGATTTTAGAAGAGAAAAGCGATACCAAACTAAGGCCACGAACATATTCAGACGAATCAGACTGTTTTTCTACTCGACTAGTGCTTTCTGAGAGTTGTATAAAAGGCCTGCATCTACCCTAAAATTGAAGTATGAACAAGTACTTTAATATAAGTTTGAATAAGTGGCAATTAATAGTCTTCTGATAATTGAGCTTTCACCAAACAAATAAACGGCAAAGAAACAGCCGTGTTGCAAGTCTATATTTACTGAAAACGACTTGAATCGTACAAGTACAAAACTCTGGTCACGAATTGTGCGTTTAGAAGATGAATTCGTTAATTCGTTTAATAGTTTGAATCATGATTCGTAACTCTTTACAGTATTTTTTTTAAAAAAAAAACACACATAAAATAAGAATAGTTCTAAATTATAATTTTAAATTCATAAACCAAACGTCTCGTTCAAAAGGCTTTTTATTTAGATATTTAAAAATGCTCAAAAAGCGAGTAAAGCCTACGAATCCAAGTGGTGTCGAGAGCCAATTTATATCGTCGTAAATTTTTAATCTACAATATTTATTGGGCAAGACAATCAAATATATATATATATATATATAGAGAGAGAGAGAGAGAGAGAGAGAGTTTCCACAAATGTAAATGTATGTCATCCCGAATGAATAAGGCCATGAACCGACCATCACGAAAGCTAGTATATTCGCAGATTACCTCAACGATATAATTCCTCATCACCGGTTTTTATACAACGGTCAAAAAAGCAAGTAAAAACTAGGGAGGAAAAAAAATGCTCAGAAAACTATTGTCAATATCTGGGGGGCTTCTTTTTTCACTCTGTGATCCCAGTACCAGCGTTTTCCACGTCAACTTCTCCCATTCCAGTGTCTTCCTCTTCTTCACTGTCCTCATCACCACTGACCTCCTCATTGTCCTGTCGTAGCTTAGCCATATGCTCAGCAAGTAATTTATCATCCCTTTCGCTCACCTGCATCAATGCACGTTTGGTCAATTACTCGTATGAATATCCAAAACAAACAGTGTCGTGGTGCGAAGAACAAAGTTCTTCTGTTTTGAACCAGAGATAATTGCAGATAGGTTTGCGTTCAACTATGTATCCGGATATGTATATTCAGAACAAAATAAAAACGATCTGTTATAGAACAAAAGGCAAATACAAAAATTGACACTCACGGCTCTGGGTGCCTCCTTCACAGCAAGTTTCCCCTTGTGTTGTTCAATAGCTTGGGTGCAAGCTATGATCGCATTGTTTAGAACTGCTATCCCTTGTTCCTGTCCACGTTAGAAATCAAAACAAAGTTAGAAAGAGCCTCCAACAGCAGACTATTATGGAACCACACAACTGCCTCTGAGTTCGGGAATTGGAAGGAATCATAACATAGAAAAGAATATATTGACCAAATTTAACAAAGAATTCGATGCTACAACGAAAACTTGGAACCTTGTGCCAAAATAACCATGTTGCTCGGTTCACAATAGAAGATCGTGCACAATTTTCCAAATAATTTAGTTTCACATGCAATAGAAAGAGGGGAAAAAAAAAAAAGACAACAAAAAGGACCTGACGACCATGCAACAAAAAAAAAATGTGTCCATAACACCTCTTTTTTGTTTGGTTCTATTTGTCAAATGATTAAAAGGAAATTTGAAAAGTTTTTCAGGCCTCCAAAGTTCAAACATGACAACTCAGAATTTTCTTGGCCGCCAATTTGACAACCTAAAAGATCTATATATATAATATATACAAGACATACGAGATCCATATTTATCTTCAGAATGATGTGGAGGTTGATTTGCAGCAGTGCAAAAAATGCATAAAATGGAAATTCACTGACAATTTATATTACTGTTTGAGCTAACCTTATCAAGAGTCTGAGTGGTCAGAACATAAAGTGGAGGAGCAACAAGCTTAATCTTGACAGGACAGTCATTGTTGCCTGCAGCTTCAGCTTTCCGCATAGCTTCCTGCAGATATAGGCAGACATGAATAAATGTAAGACACCATGGGACCACTTAACAATACCGTGAAAAAAAAAAAAATGCATGATAGTTTGGAAGTATAAGCCAACAACATAAATAATGAGAAGTAATGAAAGAGCGCAAAAGGACCTTAATGTGAAGAACACCATCAAACTGGAAGCATTTCATTTCAACATCAGCCCGAATTTTCAAAGGCTGCGGAGTCATTCTTCTCCTAATATTCTTTATTAAAGCATCTTTAACCTCCTCCGTCATTGCAGGAACCACCTTAGTCACCTACAAGAGAAGGAGGAAAATGAATTTAGTCACAATCAGAAGAAAATTTGGCATAAGAGAGTGTAAAACAGTTTTACCTCCTGCCCATCATGGCCGATTTCTTTGACTTCACGTGTAAGGGAATTGAGAACTGAATCAGGATCAGTCACAATGATTTTGAAGGCCTGAAAATTTAATAACTAATATTCATCACCGCGACCTAGAAAAATAATGACATTGACAACTTTTGAAGTATAATCCTCACCTCAAAAGCATGACTGTATTTCCTATATAAAGGCCAGCCAACGTGGATGTACAGATCCTGTGACACGTCAAATGAACTCAGGAAAAACGAAAGAAAAAGGAACACAAATTCAAGTATAAGTAGTCCAGTACCCACTCAACAAGTTGGTTAAGCATAAAACTTTCAAAGGTTTAAGGTACTGCATGAGAAAATCATTTTAAGGCTTTAATGGGATATAAAAGGGGTGCAGAAAATCAGAACTTTAAGTAAAGGAATATAGGAATAACCGAGCAACTGAGGCAGTTAAAAGAACAAGAAAAAAAAAGGGCCCTATTGGACCAAAATCATTAGAAACATTCAATCATTCATCAATTAACCAGCTTATACCCATACATGTCACGTGGCATTGCCATTAACGCGGGCAGATAAAACTAATTCAACAACAAGGAATTCTAATAATGCAAATCTAATTGGATAGGAGAGAACCTCTATAGTTATTAGAAGTTAAACATAAACAAGTTACAAGGAAGAAGAAAATTCACAAGTTTGATATCCTGCGACAATAAACTCTCTCTTCCTTATCACGTATACATGATTCCAAAGAAACCCCACAAAGTGATCTTAAATTCCTACTCCAACAAATACATTCTAGCAATCTTTGCATGCTGATTTGAGGACCATATCCACCTGAATTTCCCCCAAAATTCTTTGAGCAACCAAGCCGAAAATCCCATCACATTCCTCTCCAATAAAATTAACCAAATTCCTCAACATTCTAAAACTCCAAATACCTAAAGTAATCCTATAAACTTTCCATAAATTGCTTATCAACACATACATTCTTGCTATTGAAGCAATATAAACCAATATCCATCTGAGTTTTCTCCAAATTCTCCGAGCAACCAAGCCGGAAATCCCTCACTCCTCTCCAATAAAATTATTTAAATTCCTCAACATTCTAAACCTAAATACGCAATGCAATACTATAAACTATTCTTTAATTGCTTATGCAATACTTTATACATGCATTATTCTTGCTATTGAACAGAGAAATTCGTCAGCACGCATAAATCCCCAAATACACAGCCAAACCATAAAAATCCAAATTATGCCTAGAATAGCAGCAAAGATTCAAAAACTAAATACCTCTAAATCGATGCCCATCGTCTCAGCAACATGGCGCATAATCGAGTGAACGAGCTTGCTCTTGTTGTACCTCTCCTCGCATGCCT
The DNA here is from genome assembly GCF_000414095.1 of Morus notabilis. Classification (NCBI taxonomy): domain Eukaryota; kingdom Viridiplantae; phylum Streptophyta; class Magnoliopsida; order Rosales; family Moraceae; genus Morus; species Morus notabilis. The sequence goes on from NW_010357106.1 coordinate 66,351, forward strand.
GAATATCCTCTTCCGAAACCCTACGCTTGCTTAAATCGATGTAGCCCTTTTCCTTGTCGACCCTGAGGACCATGACGGGCTCGATGCGTCCGACCTTGATCAGGCTGCTGACACTGCGAATCCGGCGGCGGGAGAGCTCCGAGAAGAGAATCATGCCCTCGATATTGTTGTACTCGAGGAGGGAGACGTAGGCGCCCATGTCGGCGATGTTCTTGACCTGGATCATCACCGCCATGTCCACCTCCGGGTACTTGGCCTCGTACATGCGGCACTCGAGATTCGGCGAGTGAGAAGCCATGATTGGTTGCGTAAGCTCTGCTTTCTCTCCTGGATTTTTCCCGAGAGAAGTGTTTTTCTCTGGGAAAATTGGGTTGTGGGAGGAGAGAGAGAGAGAGAGGCCTAAGTGTTTGTTTGGTAAGCTGGAAAATAGAGGGTTAGGGTTTTTGAGCAGACGGTGGTATAATGCTCTCTGATAAAGAAAGATAAAATTATTCCTTCAAACGCGACGTCGTTTATTTTTTTAAATTCTGTTGGGAGAAGAGACTCGGCACTATTTATTTAATTTTTTATTTTTTTTTTTTATTTCCTAAAGGCACTAGTGGGCCCGTTCACTTCGCAGATTCGAGTTTATAATTCGAGTTGAGATGTGATTTTATGTGAGAATTTTTTACTGTAGTAAAAAAGTTAGATGTGATTGTTTGTGAGAGCTTTTTACTGTAGCAAAACTCGAATTGGTGAAATGAACAGGGCCTAAAACGATGATAATCGTCTCATTTGATCTTCAACCTTTTCTTAAATAATAAAAAACCAAAACCAAACAAACAAAGTAGTCCTTTCAAAAGAATTTCTGAAATTTTATTAAAAACATCACATTATCAATTTCAAAAATAAATCTTATCTCCAAAACATAAAAATTAACAATCTTACGTAAATAATTATATTAAGTACAAAAAATTATTCTAATTTTTCAAGGGCAGTAAAGATATTTATAATTATATCAGTAAAATGTTTTGTTATCATTCAATAAAGATATGCTTATTTTTATTCAGAGCTGAAAGTTTAGATTGCCTGGTTCAATCCTAAAACGAAGAAAATTGAGCCACTTCAGCCTTAAAATTCAGCAGATTTAGAGTCGGGTCAAGCCGGCCTGACTTTTACAAAGAAAATTTAAAGATATAAATATGTTTTAAAGTGTATGAGTTTAAATTTTTACTCTTATTTTTAATTAAAATATTTTTAATTAAAGAACTATATTAATAAAAAGTTATTAGCTAAGAATAAAAGGTAAAATTTCATATCTATATCTTTGAGGGTGAGTTTAACCATTTTCATAAAATAATAAAGTGAAAGCACTTCCTGACCTGAAAATATATATATTGTGTCTGGAATATTGGCCCAGTTTGATCCGGCCAAGAGATTAGGGCCGGGAATATAATATATGTATATATATATATATATTTTTGGAGAGAAAGAAGGAAATAGGTTAAAATTTGAGATGAATTAAAATTAATAGATCAATAATTTACATAAGTTAATAAATAGGCTAAATTATTGTTTTTGTCCATAACTTGTTTGGTTATAAACCATAACTTGATAAGTTATTGTTCATAATTGTCCATAACTTGTCTGACTATGAACCATAACTTTACATATTTATTCATAACTTATCTAGTTATGAACCATAACTTGACAAGTTATGATCTATTAATTTCTATAACTAAAAATTAACTTATATACTTTCTTAAATTTTTCATATTGGCATATTTTCTACTATTTTCCATATATTTATTGTGTCTTGAATATTGGCCCAGTTTGATCCGGCCAAGAGATTAAGGCCGGGCTGACCTGGCTGTGTAGTTCAGTTTAAACTTACATTTTTAATTTTATTATATTACAAAAATTTAATATAACTTTTATGATTAAAGGTAAAAGCTGTCAAAAAAATAAAACTAAGTCACAATAATCACGACCAACCATGCTAATATTTTATTTTGTTATTATTTACTATTCATGACCTACATTTTACATTTTTGAAAAAGTAAAAATACCTAAATACTTTAAAAAAAATAAATAAATACTCATTGATTTAGTTGCAGTAACATGTTTACCTTCTTAAGTAGGTTTTTTAGCACAATTGCTTTCCAAACTTATCGTAATTTAGTAAATTGTCTCTTAAACTTTTAATTTTAGCAACCAACCTTGAACTCATAAAGTTATTGCAATGTCCACCTTTTACTAAATTTGTTCAAATTTTTTATTAGATTTAAGGGATTAAAAGTTAAGAAATTAAAATATTTGCGTTACATTTGAATTAAAAAAAAAGAGATAATGGTATCTATATAAGATATTTTTTACTAACTATGCATGGCAACAAAATTTCAAACACATTGTGATGTAGGACTGAGATAGATCAAAAGAATTAAATAAGAGACAATTAAAACGAGAATTAAAACCGTACGAGAAAAATAGAGTTAAAATTCAAGATAAGAAAATTAAAGACTCAATATTCATTAATCAATCATAATTATAAAAATATCAAGATAAACTAAACTAAATATTCTAATGAGCCGTAAGAGATAAACATAATCTAAAATTTAAAATTAAATACTAGCATGTCCTAATAGATAACGGATATAAATAATTCAAATTCAAAGAACCTGTTTGTTTTCATTTTTGAAAACGTTTTTCACGTTTTCCAAGAAGAGAAAAATGAAAATACTTTGAATATCGTGTTTGGAGGAAATCGTACAAAAACGAAAAATGAAAACGGTTTGGTATTTATCCCAAAAAGTTAAACGTTTCTGAAAACGCTTTCAAGTCGTTTTCATTTTCTCAGATTTCTCCTTCCTGTTCTCTTCCCTCTCTTGTATGCCATCAACGCCGGCAACCGTCTGTCGGTGTCCGCCACCACGCGGTGAAATTTTTTTTTGGGGGGGGGGGGGGGGGGCCTCAGAATCTCAGCTTTTAACCATTTGCTTTAAAAACAAGTCGTGACGAGATCTTAAGCAGTCTCTCTCTCAATTACCTTTATGTCCACAAGACTATCATCAACCGCAAGAACATGAAGCTCTGACGGCGAGTCGCCGGAAACTTCAACATTTTCTGGTAATTTTAGCCGGAGAACTTCATCCGCCGCCGCCATAATCACCTTAACTCAAATGGGTATTGGAAAAAATGCCGCAAAAAGAAAAACCCACTTCCACAAATACATAAAAACTCCAAAAAATGCAGATGGGATTTTTTTTTTTTTTGGCAATAGTGATAGAAATAGTAATATGACCTAAAATGGGGTTGTGAGTTGTGACTTGTGAGGACTTTATAGACTGGGGGTGTTTGTACGAAATGGGGGAAGCTTTGGTCAGTTTGATGTTTTGTTGTCGTTTTTCAAATTAAGAAAAAGTTTTTATTTTTTTTATTTTTATTTTTAAGATTTTTCTAGAAGTGAATTGATTTTTGGGATTTAATTTGTAGTGACTACTGTAGAGAGTGGGAATTGGTTTTATTTTAAATACTATTATATATTTTTAAAAATTAAACCACCAAACGCAGTTTCAGTTTTTCTTAAAATTAAAATCAATCTTTGAATAAAACTATCAAACGTATTTTCAGAAATAATTTCAAAATGAAAATGAAAACGTTTTCATTTCTATTTTCATACAGAAAATAAAATCATTTTAAAACCGATTCCAAACGCAACCAAAATGTCCCAATCTTATTCTTCTTCACAAAGTATCAAATTGATAAAGTTCTAAACTACACAGTATCAAATATCTTAAAAACAAAGAAATGGGTAAAAAATACGTAAAGAAAAGAATAAACTAAAAACACACACTTAAAAAAGAATTAATTATAAAAATCACCTCGAACTAACTTTTATAACACTTTGTCCTCCAAACTTTTAAAAGTAATATTTGTTCTCTCATACTTTGTTTTGTTAACAATTTTACTTTTACTGTTACATTAAATGACAAAATTTGTCACATAAAAAGCATATGACCCATATAAAGAGGGAATTATCATATAATGTTCTGCAAAAGACTTAGGTCATGAATGAAAGCGTTTGAAAAAATCAAAATAAAGGTTAACTTTAGACGCTTGAGTTTTTAGGGTTAGAAGTTTGCCCAAAAAATTGAAAAATTAAAAGAAATTAAAGCTTCACTGTGAGAAACACGTTGAATCATTCCTAATGGCTGCAACATAGATAAATAATGGTGATATGAATCCTATTGACAGTAAGTTTGCTTTTTCTATTTTTGTTGAGTTTCTCTTAATAATACTTGCTAAATTTGTCTGACTATGCGATCTTGATGGGTTTTCTTATAAAATTATTGTTATCACCACTATTTATACTCTGCACATTAGATTCCCATCTTTGTATTTCCCTATTTACACTCTGCACATGGTTGATTCGCATCTTCGTATTTCCATTGTTGTAAGCATGATTGAAAATGGGGAATGAAAGAATAAAAATGGGGATAATCTCATTAAGAGGGTAGAAGTGTAATTATGCACTCAATTCTATTAAGAACTAAGGGGGCGTTTAGTATGGGGTAATCATAGGAGTGGGAATGAGAATCTTTCAGATTCTCATGTTTAGTACAATTATTAGACTTTTTTAAAACCCAAGAAAGTGAAGCCCATGGGTTTCACATTACCCCATTTTGGGGTAATCCTAATCCCACCCAATAAGGTGTTATTCAAATTCTCAGAAATCTCAAAATCATGGGAATCTCATAATAATAATAATAATAATAATAATAATAATAATAATAATAATTATTATTATTATTATTATTATAATAATAATTATTATTATTATAATAACAATTATAATAATAATAATTATTATTATTATAATAATAATAACAATAATAATAATAATTATTATTATTATAATAATAGTAATAATAATTATAATAATAATAGTAGTAATAATAATAATAATAATTATTATTATTATTATTATTCATTTAAAAAAATATTTTTTAATTCACAACATTCCGATGCACAACCAAACACAGTAATGTAATATTCCTAGGAATTTGAGAAAGATTCTTGTATGGAACCAAACACAATAATGTATTATTCCTAGAAATCATATTACCCTCCATTACTTTCCTGAGAATATGATTCCTTATGATTACCCCATACCAAACGCCCCCTAAGGGTTAACAAAAAACTTGACAATCCGCAAACCCAATTAACCCACCCACACAACCCATTATAACTTGAACCCGACCAACTCGATCAAGAGATCAACCCAAACTCACCTCACCCAACCCGAATCTTAATTGGATGGATTTGAGTTGAGTTTTTATTAAACCAAATTAACCCAAACCCACTCAATGTTTTTTTTTTTTTTTTTTATATACAATACGGGATTGAACTCGCAATCTCCCACCTAAATCTCGCTCACCTAAACCTGCCAATGCCACTAGACTAAGAAGTCTTACCCAACCTATTTATATATATAAATAAATATTTTTACCTCATAATATATAGTATTTGTCTTATATTTTACATTATTTATTTAAAAACTTATTATGTTTTTTATCCTATGCGTTTTCATTATTATTTGTTTGTTGGTTTACAACTTATATATTTGAACTTGTTTTGCATATATTTCATTTTATGTTGATTTATAACTTATGAGATAATTTTGGAGTTTTGTAAGAATAACATGATGATGAAAGTTTAGCCTTTTTATTGTAATTTCTGTTAAAATTAGACAAAAAAAGGGGGAGTTAAGTATGATCATGTGGTTTTATTTTTTTAACAAAAAGACAACGTGACTGCGTTATTTTCTTTTTTTTATCTGTTTTTAATAGAAATTGCAACATAGGGGTTATGTGAAAACATTTAAACTTAACATTTTTATAGTAATTTTTGTTAAAATTAGACAAAAAAAGAGGGAGTTAAGTATGATCACGTGGTTTTTATCTTTTTTTTTAACAAGAATTTCAAATAGAAAGACCACGTGATTGCGTTATTCTCTTTTTTTTTATATGTTTTTAATAAAAATTACAATATAAGGGATTATGTGAAAATAATTTAAAATTTAAGAGATAAAGTGAGAGTTTTTAAAATTTAATAGTAAATTGAGAATGATCATAAAATAAAATTTAAGGATGGGTGATAATAATCTAAAAAGAAAAAGAAAAAGAAAGAAACGATTCAGTAAAAAGATGGAAAAGCGTCGACAGCAGGATTCGAACCTGCGCAGGCAAAGCCCAACAGATTTCGAGTCTGTCTCCTTAACCACTCGGACATATCGACGTGTGTCCTAGATGAAAGAACATAACTTTCCAAAAATGGTTGAAAATTATTTTAAACTAGATAATAATTACTAGTGAAAAATTGTAAGTGCTAATAAAATAACGCCCACCGTGGGGCTCGAACCCACGACCACAAGGTTAAGAGCCTTGCGCTCTACCGACTGAGCTAGACGGGCAGACGTCAGAAAGCATTTAAGTTTTTACTTAAGTAGCATAGAATAAATACTATCCCTTTTCTAAGAAATTCTCTATCATTGCCACTTGGCTGGAAATTAAAAGGTTTATATGGAAAAGGAGAGAGAGAGAGAGAGAGAAATAGTAAAATAAAAGACATGAAATAAGATGTCTTGCCAATTCGCATTTATTACATTAGACAACTTCCAAAAATCACCTCTTTCTCTCTCACCTGAAATTTCTCACTAGAGAGTAGAGCCGTAAGAACAAGTACTAATAACAACAACATGGGAACCTTTTCGCAGCCATATTATGCAGCAGGGACTGATGCCGTGACGCTAACGAGCATGATCGCGGCATCGGCACGCACCGCCGCGACCCACAGGAGGAACTGCGAGCAGCTGGCGGAGCACGCGAGAGTGATCGGAAACCTCCTCGAGAAGCTAAAAGCGACGGACCTGGTGACGCTCCCGGCCGTGAAGGAGCCGTTGGATGGGCTGGAGGAGTCTCTGAAGAAAGCGCTGGAGTTGATTGAGTGCTGCAGAGACAAGAGCTGCCTGTACTTGCTTGCCATGGGGTGGAGCGTAGTCTATCAGTTCCGCCACGTCCAGGACGAGATTGATCGTTACCTTAGCCTCGTGCCTTTGATTTCTCTCGTTCATGAGTTCCGCTTGCAGGTAATTTTTGTTCGTAGAAATGGTATTAATTTGTAATTCAGCGATTAGTAGCAATATTTGCAATCATTAACTGTAAATAGGACATGGTAACTCTCCTTTCATATATCTACAATGTTAAATTCTCAAGTTTAGACTTGCATATAACTGTATGAAACCGGAGTAATAATCAAACGAAAAGGCAATGTGGACATGCAAATAATTAAAAAGATTCCCTATTAAGCGTTTATAATGTTTTAATATTTTGCTTGGTGTAGAAGATTTCTAAAACTAATAACGTTCAAGTAAAAAGTTTCAGAAAGAACTGATCTTTTTCTAACCTCAATTCTCTTTGTTCTGAAAAGGACCAAACCAAAGAAAATAAATAATGAGGCAGTACTGTAGAGGGTTCGTGCTAATTTTTTGTTTTGTCAAACTGGGTCCCAATTTTCTTTGTTCGAACTTGGAAATGATAGGTTAGAGACCAACAAAGTTCTTGACGTTTGAAACTGGACCGTCCTTTCTTTCACTTTACACCTGTAGGAGTATTGTCGGTGTGACTGATAGTCTGATACTAATTTGACAAGTTGTTTTGTTTTTTTTATTTTTTTTATTTTTTTTATAACAAGTGTTTCGCATTTAAAGTATGGTAGTGGTATGTAATACCGTTCTTTGTCAAGCTGTTTTTTTTTTTTTTTTTTTTTTTTTTGCTGGTTGCTTTGTCAAGCTTGTCATTACTCTTTACTACTTACTACTAGTTTGAACTTTGGCCAAAAATTAAAGAAAAACGGAAAAAAGGCTTGTCATGTTCTCCAGTAAAGTAATTGGCGATTATGATATTGCAGCATCTGCTTTTACACTCCTTTTTATTCAAGTTCTAGAGAAAAGGCTACTTGTTCCTTAATGATCACGAAACCATTACATAATTAATAATACGTAAAAGCAAAATGAGAAATTATTAAGGGACTATTCTTTTGAAGTGTAATTTAAGTGTAATTTTTGAGTTGAATTTGAGTTATAATTTGAGTTAAAGTTATAATTTAAATAAAATTAAATAAAATTAAAACTTAAAAGAACGTGAACATAAATAAAGTTGAAATTCGAGTTATTTTTTTTAAAATTTTTTAGACAAAAGAACATGCCTTAAGAAACTCCGATTCTTTTCCCCAAAGAATGATTCTAGATAATCACTCGGCTTTCGTGTATTGGATAGACTTGATATAATTTTGACAACTTTATATTATATCCAGATATCAGTAGTAAACTAATTCTGTCACAATGAGCCAATAACTATTTTTTATGTTTATAAAATTTTTGGGATTGAAGACGGGCCTTGGCACCGTGGTGGGAGCGCTTGCGTTTGCACCCGGGGTCCAAGGTTCGAATCCCGAAAACGGTCTCTCTTTCGAGAGTAAGGCCGCTTACATATATGATTGAATTTTCTCCCGAACCTGTCATAGTACGGGAGTCTTTTTGGTACTGGGGTCCGCCTATAAAATATTTGGGATTAGTCACTAGTTAAACTAATTTTAGTGCTGAAACACTAAACCCCAGAATCTGAAGGAAGGGTTGAAGGCTATAGAAGAGGACCAAAGAGACTATACACTTGATGAGGAGGACGTTGAGGCTCAGAAAGTGATTCTGAAACCGGACAGAACAAAGAAAGACGCAGACATATTGGAGAAGTCTCTATCTCGCAGATATCCTGACTTGGGTTTCCACGAGGCACTTCAAGAGGAGAAGGAGAAGCTAAACATAGAACTGCAACGATCAAGAACAAATAACGACCCCGACCAATGCCGAGTTATTGAACACCTCATTGACGTGACTGAAAATGTTGTTAATGCACTTCCAAGCAAAAAAGTTAAGAAGGTTCTAAGCAATGAACCGACCTATGTGGTATCTGGGTAAGAACTTGATACGTCACTTAAGTAGAGCGTTTAGTGATTTGGTAATTCATTTGACAATGCGGTTTTGTTATAGGGATATTACCAATGGAGATTTTGAATTGAAGACGGACAATGAAGTTCAGTCAGAATGGCAGGCTGATCTAATCGGCTGTTGCAATGAGCCTTGTCTTAGTGAGTTTCTTAAACCAAATTACATCAGATATTCTTTGTAATCTTATGTTCAATTACTCATCGTATATGGATTTTACAGGCTTGAAGACCTTTATCTATCCTTGTGGAACATTTTCGTGGATGGCTAATATAGTGTCAAGAGGAAAAATATGTAAGCTTATTTAGTTTAGGATTTTGTTTTGCTCTGTTACAAAGATAACAAGGTTGAAGTGTGTGTGTATAATAGTCCTACAAAGAGTTCTAATCGCTGTCCCATTTTCAATTGCTTGAAATACAGCTCGTGAACGAGCGATAAACAACCTGCTGGCATATTCACTAGTTGGTGGCTGTTGTTGTTACTCCTGCTGTATGAGAAGGAAATTGCGAGAACTTCTTAACATTGAGGTACTATTTTAGTTCACTATTACAGTAAAGTTTTGAAGGATAAATTTTGCGGCTTTTCATTACCTTCTTAACTCCATTTTTATCAACTACTAAACTAGGGAGGTTCCTGTGATGACTTTTTAACTCACCTGATGTGTTGCTGCTGCGCAATGGTCCAAGAACGACGTGAACTTGAACTCAGAAACTTTGAGGGTAGGTGCCTTCTTGCCTTTTGATCTTTTAAACTTGTAATTGCTGTCATAAAGTGATTTCATACCGCCTTTGAATATGTAAAGTCTGTATATAGATTGATAAAGAAGCGAACATTAATGGTGGATAATGGGATACACTACCATTGCTGGTTTACTATGTTTTTTTGGTTAGCCTAATTGGCACTAAATAAATTAGCATTTCATTTTTATTTTTATTTTTATTTTAATTTTTTTGAAGACAGGTATCTCGATTCTCTTATAGGCTTCAGGCTTTGACTAAGTTGGATACTGTACTAGTACGAAGTTAACAGAATAGATTCTGCTCATCTTAACAGTAATTCAACACCACCTTTTGCAGGTTGCCAAGGAAGAAAGATGATTCCTCCACCATTCCAATACATGAAAACGTGACGAATCCCTTGCATGTTGGGTTGTGCCAAAAAATAGATTACTACACATGCAGTAGTTGCTGATACACCATGCAAAAATTGCATAATACGCGTCAGAGATAGTAAAGCTCAAAGAGACCTAAAACAAACTAGTCTAGCTGCTTGTAATCTTTACATTTACGGTATACATATATGTACATATAACCTTTTCAAATTCATCCCATAACAAGGACACAATCCAAAGATGTAGGAAGCTGACAGTCTCAAGCAACTAGAACCATTTTACCTTGATGGGAAACACAAAGAGGCAATGAAACAGTTTTGGAATCAAAACGGGGAAGAGCACAAAACTCATTTTCTAGGCTTACTGGGTACTTGAAATTTCCTACTTTGGGACAAAAGAATCAACTTTAGTATTTTTTTTTCTTTTTTTGGCTGAATTATCAACTTATCTAGTACTTGAATTTTCTTCCCAAACAAAAGCAATTCACCCTTTCCTTATACCTTTCCCTTATTCAGCTTCCAAATCCTGTCATTACTAATATCTGTCATTCACACCACAAAAAATGAACACTCTTTTCTTCCTCTTTATTCTCTTCTTCTTCAACACTGTCTCGTCCTTCGACTTCCCAAACCGTTTCACCAAGTCGTCCCTCACATCCTCTCTCCATCATAAACCATCATCCCAAAAATACTTCGAGCTCGCCCTTCCTCTGCCGTCCGATCGGCTGACTTCATCGTGCACTCTCCCGATCCTACGCCACTCCTTCGCCAACACCATCGATGGCCCTCCTTTCTCAACGCCTTACTCTCCGCCGTCGGATTGCCCCTCCCCCTGGTCCTTCGTCGTCGTCGAGTTTCGCGCCAAATGCAAAGGAGAACAGTACGACCGAATCTCCGCCCTGTGGCTCGGCGGCGTCGAGATTCTCCGGACTAGCCCCGCCGAGCCGACCGAGGGCGGGATCTTCTGGAAGGTTCGGAAGGACGTGACCAGGTACTCTTCGATTCTCTCGCGATCGGACTTGGATCTCACTATTATGCTCGAGAACGTCGTGGACAAGGACTTTACTGGAATCTACCATGTCGAAGTCAATTTTCTGTATTACAAGGACAACGTAACCGAAGTTAGGGTTCCGTCTACGACCGGAGATCGGAATGAAAGTGGAGAGTTAGGGTTTATAAGGCAAAAGACAGGGCTGGAATCTTCGGATTTTGGCGCGAATTTGGCGATTGTGGAGGAAGAGCCGGCGGATTTGATCATTCCGATATCGGACTCCGGCGAGAGGGGATTCTGGTTCAGATCAGAGAGCGAATTGGATTTGCACGCCAAGGAAATCCGATTCCCGAAGAACACTCGCCGAGCCGTTCTGGAACTTTACGTGTCGTTTCACGGCAACGACGAGTTTTGGTACTCCAATCCGCCGAATTCCTATGTCGCAATGAACAATCTGGAAACCGCTCGCGCTAACGGAGCTTACAGAGAGGTTTTCGTGACCATCGACGGCGAGTTAGTCGGATCGGAGGTTCCCTTTCCGGTTTTCTTCACCGGTGGAATCAATCCTCTGTTTTGGGAACCGGTGGTGGCGATCGGAGCCTTCAATTTGCCAACGTACGACCTAGAATTGACGCCATTTCTCGGAAAGCTCTTGGACAAAAATGTTCACCGGCTCGGGATCGGCGTCTCCGACGGAATCTCGTACTGGCTCGTGAACGCCAATTTACACCTCTGGCTGGACCACAAATCGCCGTCGGTGGTTGCGCAATCGAGCTTTTACCTGAATCCGCTTCTCCAAATTGAGCGCCAATCGCAGTTCAGAAAACTCGACGGATCGTTCAAGACCAAAGCCGAGAGAACAATCCAATACACAGGTTGGGTCAAGTGGAGCGGAGGCAACCACACGACGACATTCTCGCAGAGGTACAAGCTCTGGAACACGATCCGGTTCCAGAACGACGGAGACTACAAGTCAGTGAAGCAGAAGATCAAGGCGAGCAGAGAAGTCAAGGTTTTGAACGACAGAGGCCAAGTGATTACTTGTACGAGCTCGAAGAGGAAATATCCTCTGAGAGTGATCACGGCGAAGCTTCCAGGGTCGCGGAAGGACACCTATATGCTGGTCACGAACGTCTCGCACTCGATGGATGAGAAGTCCTTCCATGGCGGCCGTAAAAGGCGGCTCTACAATTGGCAGGACTCGAATGGGTGGATGGAGGTGAAGGGTCACTCCGTTGTCTCCGGCACGGCAGAGACTCTGCAGAGGGTTCGATACAGGGACGTGTTGGGGTGCTATTCCAGGTCTGTTTCCGCTAGTAATGGAAAGCTTACAGGAGATAATACGACACTGGCGTGTTTGTCGTTGGCTTCTTCGTAATAATAGTTTCTTTCTTTTGTCGGAATTAATAATGAAACCTGTGTCTTAAACTTTTTTGCTAATCCCGTGTCTTAACTTTTTTATGTGTACATAATGTACTTATGTTGTCATTTTCCTGTAATTTCGTAACTTGCAATTAGTTCACTTCCTTTTAAGAATAAGTTTATTTCTTTTTTCCTTATTTGTTATTGGTCTTGATGCATTAAAGGCACTTCCTATTACGTGCATGGGCGTTTGTCGGCAGTGAATGCCTCCAATTTGTATGGGACTCGACACGTTAAATGGCCCTCCTATTTTGTGTATACTGATTAGTGAGGTAGATGAATGGTGTACAATTTTGTTTCATCTTCTATGAATCTTTGATCACCACATAAAAAATTTATTATCTTCCAAGTTTCCATAAAAAAGATACATCTTTTTTTTTTTTTTTTTTAGAATTATAAAAGATACATCTTTGCATAAAAAGGAAAAAGAAAAGTTATTATATCTTCCTCTAAACTGTGATTTGCCAGAGTACCCCATATATTAGCTAAAGTTGAATAATAAACCAAATTGAACACTTCTGTTCATGACTTGACGTACAATTTTCATAGAAAAACCAAGTTGTACTAATGGTTGGGTTATGAAAAATCTTGGCAAAAGTCGACTCTTTCATTGTTTTCAATTTCCCCAAGCAACATAAAAAAAAAAAAAAACTCTTTATATATATATATATATATATATTTGTATACAACTGTTCGCATTTCGCCAATGTGAATTTTGCATCCATATCAACCAATCAAAAAGGTCCCTTTTTTTTTTTTTGAGTTAATCTCACGTATAGTTCCTGAGATTTACTCTTAATTATACTTTAGTTCTTGACTTTTAAAACGTAACCACAGTTGATTCCTGAGATTTTATTATGTTTTAGTTTCGGTCTTTCCGTTTACTAGGTGTTAAATATTTGATGAAGATTGTGTAAATTAAGACTAAAACTGGGAGAAGTTAAAATTTAGAGACTCTACGGAAACTAATTTTTGTTTTTTGTATTATTTTAGTCTCTAAACTTTAGATGTTCCCAAATTAATTTACACAGATTTCATCAAATATTTAATACATAGCCGACGGAAGGACTGAAATTGAAATAAAATAAACCCCTAATGACCAACTGTGAGACGTTTAAAAGTCAAGAGACTAAAGTGAAATTGAGGGCAAACTTTAGAGATCATTTGTGGGATTAACCAATTTTTTCAATAATAATGCAACCAAAAGGTTGAGAGCGCGAGCAATAGACGACCTAAGATGCGAGTAGCAGCTGTTGCATTTGACAAACTTGTTTTTTAGCTTTGATACAAGGCTATTCATTCCCTCATGTACTAGTTTCATAACGATAGTTATAATAGTTTTTCGCCTGATATAGCTAAAGAAATGAGAAAAAGAGAAAAGGAGAGAGTGAGACGGCCGGAATTTCAAAACTGCCTTCGAGTGTGCCGCTAGATCTTTGGCATTGAAAATTGGTTAAGAGGCTCCTATCGTTGTTTGATTTTCAATGACGGTGGTTGTGTTTGGCAAAGTGGCTTTGTTGGGGCGGATCTAATTTGTTTTAAAGGATGGAATCTAGATAACTTGGTGGCATTTTTTGGCGCATTCCTCGTCTGGTGGTCATACTCTTTCTAAGTTTTGTTTTGAATGATGGTGGGCTTTTTTTGGAGGTGGTGGTGTTGTCTCCAGACATTGATGGTGGTGGTCCATATGTTTCACGTTCTACTGTTTGAAGGCATCTCATCAGCTTCACTGCTTGTCCCTCAAAGCATTCTTCCTACCCTGACAATCCTCTTGTCAGCTGTACTGTTATTGAAGGCTTGCGGCAGTCGTGCTTTGGGTTTTAATTGTTTATGTTTAGTCTAATACACGCGTCAATATTTCTGCCATATAGTAATAATGGATGTGGTTCTTCCACCTTTTGAGTTTGTTTTTGGTCCGTCAAATTTAGATCTTGGCGAGTTAAAAGTCCCACTAGATACAAGTCTAGGCGGAGATGTTAGTGCCTTAAAGCTACGCGTTACATGCTCTCTATGGATCAAAAACTTTTATCGATTGTCGTGATTTCTAAAAGAGCCTTATACATGCTCAAACTGATGTGTTGAGGAATTTTTCCGATATTAAGTCTCATCTTGCGTCTTTTTCTTTGTGCTTCATTAGAATTTACTAATGGAACCAATTTTTATCGAATATTTTGTATCGTGTGCCACAGGTTCATCTGCATTATTATTGATGTCTATATCACTTTTTTGTTGAATAAAACTTTACCTTAAAAAAAAGAGAAAAAAAGAAAAAGAAAAGAAAAACATTGAATACGATATTTTTCACGAAAAACAAATATGTTGACCCGACCCTCCATGTTTTCTACAACGTAATAGTCATTGCATTTAATTTGCTTGTAATACTTGAAAAGTTACATGACCAGTAACCACTCAGAACAGATGACTTAGTGGACGTTTAGTTCATGAGATCAAAACTATGATTCAGAACCATTTTCAGTTTACGCATGTTTTTTGTGAAAGAAAACACTGTAACGAACCATTAACTATAATCCGAACCATAACACGAATCCAGCGAAGCATTAGTGGCCTTATGAACCTCGAGGAAACTATGCTTATGTCCTAAAAACAAGAACAAACAGCGAAGAGAGAATTTTTTTGCGTCCTTGAACAAAGACAAAGACCTCCCCAAACAGCTATCTTTGCAGTCTGGGTCAACTACAACTGATCATACTGCAACGAATTCCATTTATCTCGCATACCATAAACGTGACCTACTCCCAAAAATGTAGGAAGATCAAGCTAGATAATATAACCAATGTACTACAACAACTAAAACAGTGTTAAAAGCAAGACTGCAAGGTGAACGGGACAAACAGGATTGTACCAAAGATCTCAGCCGAGCGCTAAAGCAGGTTATGTGTTAGCAACTGTATTGATGAAAAATGTACATTAGCAAGAGGAGCTGGACGTGGGCCTCGTGGCTGAAAACCATGAAAGTCGAAGCCAATAAGGAAAACGGATGTGAGATTATTCCTTCCTTACTTGAAGTCTTGAAAAACACACTATAAGTCATCTTTGCCCGACCTTGTATCATCCTTCCCCGGTAAGAAGAAGGAAAGAAGCCAACGGACAAGTTGAGAAAACTTAATCGTTGCAAGATTAGGCTCCTGTTTATCCAGCTTCACAGTGCAAAGTGTGATAAAATTATGCTTCAAATGAGGAGCGACAATTGTTTCCTGTATATATGTAACACAAAGTTTTGAATGAGCATCAGATGAGGAGTCACGCCAAATGAAGCGTTTGAGTAGGATAACATTAGTACCTTAAAAACTTCAAATGGACAGAAATCAGAACCACCACAACCCTGCACGAACAAATACATAAAGTCAAAATCTTTGAAGATGTAACATCAAGTTAGAAAATAACTAGTCGTCAGAGAGAGAGGCTTACAGGCAACGGAATGGGTTGTTCGTTATGCAAGACTTGCAGAAAATACTTGCTTGAAGTATTCGCTGGACAGCTGTGCAACACAAGCATGTTGTTACCAGCAAAAGGCGCCACAACACTGCCCCTCCAGTTTCTCCTTTGTGGAGGCTTTGGAGGGAATTCCAAGGGTTCTTCCTTCTGTATTTGCTGAAATTCTGAAATATTTGGAAAGAAGGATTATATTGATTATATAGGATGCAGAAAATGCTCACATTTAGCACCCATCAAATGCACTGAGATCCTACAAGATAGTTAAGAATATAATGATGAAATCACTCACCAGATCCTTCAAGGAAAAGTCCAAGAAGACAAGAGAATGGAACCACAGTCTCTGCATGTCCGAACCTTAGTATTGCCTTTTCATAACTTCCAGGAGTGTGTTTTTCTATAAGGACAAGATGTTGAAATATTATAAGATACATGCAAGCATCATAGCTTTCCACAATTGCTTTAGTAAGGTTAAAGCTCCCACTATTGAAGTACCATACCTATTTCTCTACTCCGTTTTATTTTATTTTACCTAGACGGCATGAAAGGCGAAGCAACCAAACAAGTATAAAGTAACTAAAAATTACATGACCACGGGATTATTAAAGTGATTCCAATCCTCCACCAGGTCATTATTTCTCACAACAATCTTACCTTCCTTAGCTTGGATAGCCCGCTCCACAGATCGCACAACATCTTCAAGTAATGGCACTCCCATGCGATAATTCAATGAATTGCCATAACCCTTCAATATAAACATTTCCAAGTCATCTGTCCACTCAAGCATCTCAACCTACACGTGTAGAGAATTTTGAATGAGAATAAGAAAAAGCATGTAGCAGCAATAAAAACTATATACCACTTCCTAGTCCTGTTTTGTTGATTTACCAGCTCACTACAGGACAGCTACTTATACAGGGTTTGTGTTGACTATTAAAGTAATAATAGATGAGATCACCGATTGACAAATTTAACTTTCTCAAGCTACAGGACTAAAAGTGAACACATTAGGGGAAAATATCTGAAAAAAACTAATAATAATTAAGTCACATCAGGGCAAGTAATAAACAATCATGTATACCTCTGAAGGGGTAAAAAGACCACAAGCTTGGTCAGTTATATCCAATAAAGATGCTTCCTGCAAAACAATCACCAATTTGGGCGATTAAAAGAAAGCTTAATATCAACTTTTTAAGTAAATGTAATTAATTCTGAGACGATTAAAGCAAACGTATCAACTCTGAACTAATCAAAGGGAGAAGAAAAAAAACTGAACTGATCAACTGATAGAAAATGCTTACGGACAGAGATCATTGAAATAAAATACCTGTTTGCACAGTAACCAAAGAGAAGATGTATCCTGCCTTGTAAAATTCAACTTGTAGCGTCCGACCAAAGCAGAGGTGATCTTGTCAAGAATTGGTTCCTTAAGTTCATCAACAAAAGGCTCTTGACTTTTCCTGAAGGCCTGCATCCATAAGTCTCAAATATTTACGCAAAACAATTCTCATAGACGATAACTATCAACAATCCTTTTATTATTCAAGCACAAACTTCACACTTGGCAATTGCCAAGTCAAACAGCCCTTTTTCTTTGTCAGATCTGGAAACATCTGCCTTTTTTTTTCAATTATGGATAAGAAACAGTACAACTTCTTATAGAAATCTTTGGAGAAACTCATAGCCGAAAAAAAAAAGGGGAAAGGAAATATTCCAAGTATAACTACAGAAAAATAAGAATAACTCCATGGAGCACAACGAAAAACCAAAAAACCATTACAAAACACGCTTCTAAATTAAAAGGGCCTCTAAAATGTTATGCACTAGGTGCCCACATAGGACGTGGTGTAACAAGAAGTTAATCATTTCATTAGCTCTATAAATTAAATAAACACAAGAAGGGAACAACTGATGAGATTTATATGTTTTGGAATTTATATATCCGAAGAAGCAGATGAGACTGGGAAAGCAAAATTACCTTGTAGTTCTGGCAACAGTCATGAAAACGTAGCATTATATCACTTGCACGGCTTTCACTAGTTACAGCAAACGCTCGATGACGCCCAGGTCCAAGACTTCCTCTCGCACTGAATAGCCCCATTCCAAAAGCCACAGCGCTAGCTGATGCTCGAGGAACCTAGCCCATTAAAGAATCGAGAAATGTGTAAGTTGACAGGTGACAGCAAATTTGATAACAGATAGAGAATAAAAGACTGGCCATGACCATAGCTAAAGTTACTAAATAATTGCTGCTTAAGTTGGGACCCGAAAAAATTTCACCGTGTTGTTATTAGAAGTGCATGAACATAAAATATGTTCGTCCACATTTGAAAAGAGCTTTTACAATGGCAACTTATATAGAAAGAAGTCAGGTAATGCTTTAACATAAGAAAATCAAAGGAAAAGGAAACTAATGATGCTTACTTGACTTGTCCTTATTGGGTAAACATCAGGGTGGTAATCCTCATCAAACAAATTTGGAAACTTTTCTCTAGTCCTGATTCCAAAATCATATAGTTCCTTCTCTCCTTTACTGATTAATTCTCCACCCTTCACTTTTTCTTTCCAAGGAGATTTCCAACCCCACAACCAGGAAGGAACTTCTTGCAAAGACAAATTTTGTACCTCCACATCTCTCAAAAGTACTTCGAGATGAGCTGCCAACCTGTCTAACTCTCTCATTCTTTTTTTGGTTGGTGAGCGCGTTCCATGTCTTGCCTAGGAATGTAAAGTAGTAATATGGTTAGCAATTATGTCCTCTAATTCAAACACTTATACAGTATTAGGGCATCAACAGAACCAAAAATGTGTCAAATCATTAAACCGAATACATAAACCATTCCCAAGTCCATCATGCCTTACAATCTCCGCATATGCATAATCAATGTTTAAATTATATGTCAATCCAAGCTTAACAAGGCTTATGAACGAATCAAATGAATAAGATCACTGAAAAAGGATGGAAATGTATCGCGATTTGACACATAAAAGTAGCTTCTCCACCAAAACATTTAAAAGGGAAAGGCCTAGATTTTTTTTCTCATAAAATATCTCGTGTCAATTCTATACTACACTAACAACATTTTCCAACAAAAAATTAAAATTGTGCAAACTACATTTATAACATTTATCAAAATTACTTCAATAGCATTTTCCAACAAAAAATTAAAATTGTGCAAATAAATGATACCACAAGATTCAGGTGGATGGGAGTACATCCTTCTGGAACATTCGAAGCTACAAACGAATTGTCAGCAATATCTTTGACAACACCATATCTTCAACGAAGGAGAAAACAAGGAAACAGAACAATTAGCCCTACAAACACCATAACTACTAATAATCCGGTATGAAACTTCAATTAAAAACCCAAAAAAGTAAAAATCGATCCATTATAATACATAGAATCGAAGAGAAAGAGAAGGAGCGAGACCTGGATACAGTAGAGAGGTGTTTGCGAACATCAAAATCTTCGCCGGCGTTTGAATTGGCGATCACCGACAGGGATATTAGAAAACAAACAAACACGGCCTTGTTCTTCTCCATTATTCTGTCTCCAAAGAACACACCCAAAGGAGAAGAGGAATGTGGAGGTGATTAAAGCACTGTGTAGAGAATAAAAATGTGTCTGTGTGTACGGGTAAAGAGTTTCCGCTGGTTTTATTTTGGAATTCGGCATTTTCTGCTTTTTATTTTTTATTCCATTTTGGTGAAAGGCAATTTTAAAATTTATAGATTTATAGATATATTAGATATTCCAATTTCCCCGTCCTTCTCTATTGCACACAAAAAAAAAAAAACCAAAAAAGAGTTATAATAATTGGGAAAAAAATGAGTCAATTATAAAAAAAAAAGTCTTTTCTTTTTCGTTTAAGAAGAACGGATTTACTCTCATAGAGTATCAGAAAAATAAAGGCTCCGTTCACTTCACCAATTCGAATTTAAAATTTAAGTTTTGTTATAATAAAAAGCTCTCAGAAACAGTCACATCTAACTTTTTTGAATTTAAGTTTTGTTATAATAAAAAGCTCTCAGAAACAGTCACACCTAACTTTTTTGCTACAGTAAAAAGCTCTTACATAAAATCACATCTCAACTCAAATTACAAATTTAAATCAGCGAAGTGAACGGACCCAAAATTATGAGTAATTTTTTATTTTTTAATCATTAAATTTATATTAAAAATTATTTATTTTACATATTTTTTAATTTAATTTAATTTTAATCAAATTTAATAGTAAAAAAAACTGATCTTTATCTTATCAAAAAAAATTTCTAAGAAAAATGAAAAAAAAAAAAAACCAGATACCGATGCACACCTCTAAATAGTATAAAATAGGCACTAGGCAGGGTATTAATTTTCCTTTCCTCTAATTCACAAAAACGCTTCAAAAATTTTGGGCCAAGGCCGAGCTGGCTCTAATAGAGTTGGGCCTAAGGTTAAGACCAATCATTTATATCGTTTTAAATAATTAAGCGTGATTTGAAATATTCAATAAATCTAACTAACTGATCAAACTAACTAGTCTAATATGATTCAATTAATAGATAACTAACCTCAATCGATTGGATTGGATGTGAATTCTCAAAATCCGACTTAAATTGGATTAGACGTTCATTTTACTCTCAAAACATCCAATCCAAACTTATCCAACTTCTGTATAAACTATATATAATTATAGATATAAATGTATTTATATTATTGGTCAAAGATTAAAGTGTATGTTTTCGCACATTAAATCAAAACTTCTTAATAAAAACTTAAAATTATAATAAAAAGACCATAAGGACATTTTATCTAAAAATTTTCCTCCGTCTTCTTTTGCCACGAGCCTTTCTTCAAACGCTAACAAATAGGTCGAATAGCCAAAAGAAAGAACGAAAATTAAAAAGAATAGATGTACTTATGCTCAAGCTCAAAACCAATTGGTCCAATCTAATCCAAACCAACTTAAATTGAATTGAATGATACACTAGTAATTTGATTGGATGAAATTTCTAAAAAATCAACCTTTGATTGGACTAGTTGTTATACAACAAAAATAAGATTGGATGAACACCTCTAATTGTGGTATTTTGTTTTCTCTTTAATAATTGAATGGCGATTGTTTAATTTTAGTAGAGTGGCATTAAAATATTTTTAACTACTTTGAGTAGTATTTTTGGTGTGTGTGTGTGTGTTTTTTTTTTCGCGGAAGTAAATTAGGCTGGATAAAAATTCAAAATCTAATTATTCGTGTCATCACTTTCATATTTTAATTATACTTCAATTTTCTACAAAAGAGGTATTTTTGCATACTAGTTCTGTAAAAGAAGTAAACTCCTAATTCACATGGGTCCTTCATGTAGGGTAAACTAGGTTGGTTTTTTTTTTTTTTTTTTTTTTTTTTTTTTTTTTTTTTTTTTTACTGTTTTTATTATTTTTTTATGCATCAACTTTGATGAGTTATAAAGTCCATGTTATCCTTAAGGTATCGGTTTTCTTATTGACCAAACAACCGGTTTACTTTTTTATTTTATTTATTTGACTTGAACCACACATGACTTATTTCTTATTGAACCACTAGTTTATACCATAAATTTTAAAACAATTTTAAGAAACTTTAGAGTAAACACCAATTAAAACTAAAATCATTGGTCTACTTTTTTGACAAACCAATGATTTAAAGCAGAAGAAAAGAAGCCTTCTTCTATTTTCATATGCGTTTAAACACCTTTTTTCAGTTTTATTCTCCTCAAATTTTGTCTTGTAAACTTACTCCCTTCTTAATTTGATGTTAAAGAGTGAACAAATCTCTAAATACCTAACTAGATTTCCATTTTTCAATTCCAATAGGTTTAGGGCCCGTTTAGCTCGCTGATTCGAGTTAAGATGTGACTTTATGTGAGAACTTTTTACTGTAGTAAAAAAGTTAGATGTGACTGTTTTTGAGAGTATTTTACTATAGCAAAACTTAAATTTTAAATTTGAATCGGTGAAATGAACAGGGCTTAGACTTGGTATTCCTTTCCATATATTAAATTGACTTCTCTAAACAAAAATTTATATTTTGTAAAAAAATAATAAAAAAACAATTAAAGGGCTACTCTAACCGTTTCTTTAATGGCTAAAGGGAGCCCACAAGGCTACCAAATAAGTCAAGGCCCATTAAACTCACGAAAAGCCCATATGAGCCCAACACCGGCAACGATAAACAACCCCTCCAAAAAACACCACGCTAGGGTTTTCGAAGGCATTATTGATCTCTCTTCCGCACACAGTTCTTGCAGAGGCTCAGCTAGCGCCTCCTGAGATCTTCAAGCTCATCATCCCAAAATGGTTCACTCATCTTTCTCTTTCTGTCTCCTCTTTAGTTCACCTTTTACTTCTCTTCGTTGTTTTTTTTTTGTGTGCAAATATATTTGCATCTGAAAATAGAACAAATGCACAGATCACTGCCAAATTCTCTATCTCTCTCTCTTTTTTGTGAACGAATATGAATGATTTATGATACCCAGATCTAGATTTGTATATTTTGATGTATATTTGTACGTTATGGATTTTTGGGATAATTTATTTTACGTCTGACGTCTTCATCAGCGATGCAAAGCTTGCAAATTTTAATGGACACGATAAATTAGGAGAATCAATACTAGATTAGTTAATACTTCAATATATTGTGGTGTTAGTTTGAGTTTTATTTATGGGTAACTTTTAAGTTTATTGTCTTTGTATGGATTTTGAAGTTTGAGGTTTTTTCTTTTATTATTATTAATCAGGCGAGAGGATTGAAGAAGCATTTGAAGCGGCTCAATGCTCCCAAGCATTGGATGCTTGACAAACTTGGCGGTGCATTTGTAAGTTTTTTTTTCTTTAATTTTTTTGGTGTTTGTTGAGTGTTGCATTTATTTTTCATTTTGAAATGATTCCTTTAATTTGTAATCTATTTTTGTTATGCAGGCACCTAAGCCTTCATCTGGACCCCACAAATCCAGGGAGTGCTTGCCATTGATCCTCATCCTGCGAAACCGTTTGAAATATGCTCTAACATACCGTGAAGTTATTTCCATTTTGATGCAAAGGCATGTCTTGGTTGATGGAAAGGTCAGGACTGATAAGACATATCCTTCTGGTTTCATGGGTAAGAAATCCAATCTTCTAACTGGAATCATTACCTTTGTTTTCAGTTTTTGTATCTATTATATGTTGGAAATAGTTTAAAAATGTAAGTATGGCATTAGTGTTTTTCTTTGTGCTTTTCAAGTTCAAGTGGTTGTGTTCTTTGAGAGTAATGTAACACTTGTTACAGGTAATCATACAAATAGTTGATGAATATGAATGCTGCTATTATGATTCTATCATGGCGTAGTTTGTAGGCCACACTATTTTTTCTGATCCGTTTTCGATATGATTTGTGCGAATGAACTCAACATGTTACTTAGCATTGGATTATGGAATGGCTTTCCTGTATCTTGTTGTCCTAGGTTTTGATTCTTTTATCCTGTGGTGTTGAAAATGTAATATCACTCGTGTCTTTGATAGATGTCGTATCCATCCCAAAAACAAATGAGAATTTCCGTCTTCTTTATGATACTAAAGGCCGTTTCCGTCTCCACTCAATCAGGGATGATGAGGCAAAGGTGATCTATTCTTTTGTTCCTTTGAAATAACTTTAAAATTTTGTTTTTGTTTTTTTGTTTTTTTTTTGTTTTTGTTTCTCTTTTGAAAGAGTGTATATAAACTGGTAGTGAGGTACATGATCAAACACTTTAAACAACTGGAAATTACAACATTGTATCATCAGCCATGCTTCACTAGCATGGCTGGCTAAACATAGGTAGTTTTATATGTATGGCGGTATGGCCCATGTTGAATCTCTTATTGGCTTTTTCTCATTGTTCGCGTGTTTTGCTGCAGTTCAAGCTTTGCAAAGTTCGCTCTGTGCAGTTTGGCCAAAAGGGTATCCCATATCTGAACACCTATGATGGGCGTACTATCCGTTACCCTGACCCTCTCATCAAGGCGAACGACACCATCAAGCTGGACCTTGAGAGCAACAAAATCACTGACTTCATCAAGTTTGATGTTGGAAATGTAGTGATGGTTACTGGTGGAAGGAACAGAGGGCGTGTTGGAGTAATCAAGAACAGGGAAAAGCATAAGGGAACTTTTGAGACCATCCACGTTCAGGATGCTACTGGACATGAGTTCGCTACTCGATTGGGCAATGTGTTCACCATTGGCAAGGGGACCAAGCCATGGTTATCCCTTCCAAAGGGTAAGGGTATTAAGCTTTCTATCATTGAAGAAGCCAAGAAGAGGCTTGCAGCCCAAGCAGCATCCACAGCTTAAACAATAATGAACAGCCTCTGATATTTCTTAGACTTTGTTTGATGTTCGGTTTTTCTCGTAGCTGAACCTTATATTGGATTTATGCTGCAAATTTTGCTCTCTTTTGCTTGGTACTGTTAATTGTAGTTGTTGAATTATGAATTGTAGTACTTAATGCCCGTTTGGAAGTTAATTCTTGCTTGGACTCCTTAATGCCCGTTTGGAAGTTAATTCTTGCTTGGACTCCTTAATGCATTGCTTGCCTTATTTGCTTGCCTTACTCTTGTGTTAAACATTTACTGGCTTGTTTGTTTGTGCCATTGTCCAAAATATTTACCTCTTGTGGATCTGATTTGTGCTTTTCCATGCTAAATTAGTCCAGGTAGCTTCAGTTCATTGCTTACGTTCTCTTAAAACCTCGGTGACGACATTAATTTAATCCTTATCCTAGCTTATTTTTGGTTAGGTTAATCGTTTACTTATTGGGTGCTATTTGATCTGACTGCTTCCTTAGCCGTGGCCTGACTTTAAAGCCTCACAGATCAGGGCCGGGCCGGCCCAGTTTTTACGAGGAAAGTTTAACAGATAAAATTACTACTGACTTTATCTCTTTACTTTTGAATGATATTATTTTGACTAATACATGACATATTTAGTTGGTCGATTTAAATTTTTAATTTGAGTTGAGATATAGTTTTATATGAGTTTTTTTATTATAAAAAAAAAGTTAGATGTGATTATTTTTTAAAATTTTTTACTGTAAAAAAAAATTAGATGTGATTATTTTTTGAGAGTTTTGATATTAGAAAATTACATATTCGATCTCTTTTAAGTATCCGGTTTACTAAAAGTACTTTTAAAAAAAAAATACCCCTTCATTAGTTATAGTTTAAAAGGTAGAAATATATGTGCCAATAATATTAAAGGGTAAAAATGAAAGAGAGCTCCATTTCATGGGGTATTTTAAAAAATTTTCCAAAGAATATTAATCAAAGAGTAACGTCTAAAAATCTAAACTCGTATACTCTAACGACCATTTGTCTTCTTTTTTTAATTTAAAAATATGTATAATAATAACACTTCAGGCCAGATCAGTTCGGTTCAAAAATAGTTTTAGATCTAGAGTATTGGCTATGTCCAGCCTGAGAGTTTGGGACCGGTCCATTTAATTCAGTCCAAACTTTAGTTTTAGTATATCAAGCCTACCTTTGCTACAAAACAAGGTGATAGCTGGAAATTTAACAAAAGGTATTTGGCATATCGACAATAACTTTGCACGTTACAAAGTTATGTCCAATTTTTCAAATGTGATAAATAGGTATTAAAATTTAATATAATGTTGCGTAGTGCCTAATAACGACTTGAAATTTGAATGAAAATACCCTCATATACAACTGTGAACTCATTTAAAGGGGGAAAAATCAAAAAGAAAATTAGACAAATACTTTTTAAAGTGTATGAGTTTATTTTTACGCATCATTTTTTATTAATATTTTTTTTCATTAAGTAACTATATTAATAAAAAAGGTATTAATCAAGAGTAACGGGTAAAAATTTAGACTTATGCACCCTAAGGTAATTTCAAATTTTCTCATTTTTTTTTTCAAATAATAATTGAAGCACATCATGTTACATATTTCATTTCGAATTCTAATATCTTTCATTGATTTGAAAAAACTTCTAAATACGGATTGCCTCTGGTAGGCTGTCCTACTAGTAAGATTAATTTTTTAACTGTTAAATCTGATCGAAATAAAATAAGAATAAAAAAATATACAAAACAGATAATTTTTAATGTAGATTTAACGGCTGAAAGTTGTTAAAAAAAATAAAACTACTGAAAGTTTCATTTTATTAGTCCTATGGGAGAAACTCCCAAATAAATTCAAGAAATAATTTATCACAATAAAAAATTCGGTAAGCAACTAGGCTTTAGGCACAGAAGCACCAAAACACAGCTTTTAAGATTATCAGTTAAATTGAGTCAAAAAATTCACAGCTCAGTTAAAGCATTCGCTTATGCTGTTCTTTTCTTCCAGTTTGAAAGTTCGGGATAACATAGCCATGCTTTATTACCTCTAATCTAATCCTTACAACTAAAATTCAAACTCTTAATGAAAGTAGCCGGATGAACCTCACCTCTCAACGTAAACGACAGTTCTCCTATGCAGGCACACAGTCCTAAAACGACGATAAGAAGTGCCGTACGTTTTTGTATTGTGGGAACAAAACAGGAGTGTCAAGCAATCACCATGGTCTTAGACAGCCATAACACAGACCTCAGGACCCCTAAACATTTTTGGCCGCTTTAGTCAGTTGTCTTTCTTTCAAAAGGGCCTAAAAACGTGCAAAACCAACAAATTTTGCTGTATTCTAGTGGACCACCTTCGAGATTAATGCACAAAGCCACAAAGATATGCCGGATTCCAATGCAAAAATTATCTCAATCAAGACGAGCATACTAGATTTAAATGAAAAGAACCGAAGAGTAGTCGCAAAGAAAACTCACTGATTTTACATCTATGATTATCTGGACTAAAGCTTAAATCCATGCGCATTCTCACTGGTAAATCTAACAAACGGTACTAAGTTTGAAAACAATCTCTGAACAAGAACTATTTAACATGGTAAACCATGTAGAAACCCCTCCGAAGTGGTAGTGAAAAGAAAAAAAAAGAAAAAGAAAATGGACTCCTTATTACGCAGCAGCTCCATTAAGAGCTTCCTCCTCGTGGAGCAGCATTTGATCAAAGTGCCAAACTCCTGGAAAGTCAAATGCAGACAATTCAGAGATCAGGAAGGGATCAAATTTCAAATAACGGTTATGAATGTAAGTTTGTACTCGTATTCTACAACCGAGGGGAATTCAGAAGAAAAGAAAGGATGAAAATAATACCGTGTCCTTTGCCGACTCTCCGCAGTTGGGCAACATATTCTGAGATTTTCTTGATGGCTTCCACCTAGAAAAGTGAAAATTGAAAGTTGAGAATAAAAGTCCATAAGAGTAAATGTTCAATTTGTGCCACTCTTCCTAAATTACAAAATTCACCTGCTCAGTCAGGAATTCACTTTCAATGAAATCTACCAACTGCACATCCTTGTTACAGTCAGCAACCTGTTCGCCAAATGACGGAAGATTAAAAAGAGCATTATTCCATAAAAATACAATTGCCTTTTGGCAAAATTAACGAAAAAAGTAGTAACTGGTAAATTCCTTACACAGTGCAAGTTGAGGAGCTTTTCATTCGTCAGCTTCTCCAGGGATAATGCAAGCTCCATTGCTAAAGTATAATAACAGATTGCAATATCAGAGGAAAGTCATTGAAGGTAGTTGCTAGATTACAATCATAAGTTCATTAACATTAATTATTATAGAGAGAATTACTATTGAGTCTTGATTTTTACCTCTTACTATTGATTAATACCCTTTTGACTAATATAGTTATTTGACTAAAAGGATATTAATCAAGAGTAAGGGGTAAAAATCTAGACTCGCGCACTCTAAGGGGATAGTTATGTCCTTCCCCCTTAATTTACTCTAATCAAGTATATACTTAAAGCACCAATAAGCTTTAGATCCAAAGGGGCGGTCCTATGCATTTAACAGTTTAGGCAGCAATTAATTCTCATCATTTTCATAGCATCTACATTCCTTGATATGAAGCAATCTGAATTTAAAGAAACCGAGGACAACCCAGCCAAAAAATAATGCCAAATACCCAAATGCAAAGTTCAAAATTATGTAATTTACTACTATGGTTTTAACATGCCAGGCTACTTCTCATGTTACAATGTTGTTATTACAAACTGCGGTCACCTACATCTACTTCTTTGCATTAGAGGTTCAATCATAATTGCCAGTGAGACAAATTATATGCAATTTCAAGAAACTCATGCCACGGGCCCACAAGAAGAAATTTCACGTTAAATGCTACAAGTGAGACAAACATTACGCAATTTATAACAAATAGATAACTAAGGAGCCAAAACAAACGAACCATATAAAGCATCTCCTTTCTCTGGATGATCAAACTCGGAGAGGGGCATCAAAATAGACTGCAACTTTACTTTCCCACCACGCTTATTCTGTTACAAAGCAAGACAAGACCAGAACAGAGCCTTCTTTTTTTCAGTAATTATAGGAAAAAAAAATTAGGTTAAAAACAAAGAAACGAAGGAACAAAAGTGTAACGCACCTGATATTCCATCAATTTCTCAGCGTGTTCCCTCTCTTCTTCACTGGATTCCTTGAAAAACCTGTTGATCAGAAAAAGTCGAACAAAACCCCCATAAATCAACAGAAAAAACGAAATTTAATGCTAACAAAAGAAAATTGAGAACTTTAATTATCGTACTTGGCAAGACCCTTGAGCGCGACGTTGTCCCGATCGAAGTAGGCAAACAGGGCATGGTAAACGTACGAAACATTGTACTCCACACTGGTAATTTCCCCCAAAGAAATAATGATTAGACGATTAAACTTTTCTAAACAATCAAGAAAGAAAATCTGTATTACTCAAATAGCAAGAAAGAACTAAGGGAATGGGAAAGAAATCTTACTTAATTTGCTCGTTAACGGCGGCTTCGGCCTCTTCGGTGTACTTCTGGCGAGCGATGGAGACTTGCGGAATGGTGGGGACGAGATCGAGCTCCTTCTTGACTTCCTCGAAGGGCTCGAAGACGACGCCGGTGAGGGGCCGACTGTCGGAGCCCTTCGACGCCGCGCAGACCGAGAACCCGCTTCCGTTTCTCTCCGGAGAGAACCGGAGAGTCGAGAACAGAGAGTTGGGAGAGTTCAGGGGAAGCAGAGTCTCCCCGCGAGTGCCGAGGAGAGAAGAAGCGGGAGAAGCCTTGAGAAGCATGGTTCTGTAGAGAGAGAAACAGAGGTTTCAGAGGAGAGAGAGAGAGAGAGAGAGTTGAAGAACAGAGCTGGGGAGGAGGAGAGGAAATGGTGGTAATAAAGAGGGGAAAAGTGGAACTGTATGTGGTGTGGAGGAGAGGATAGAGATTGGAAGAGAAAGGTACTAGAAGGACCATTGGATGGGTTAACACGTGGAGGGTCAAGACTAATTCTGGCAGTTGGGAGCGTGGCGAGCTCGTGGCTAGCTGGGTGTAGGTGTGAAATCCCAGAGAAATATCTGGAAATTTTGTCCACTATAATTTCTTATATCGAATAATATGTTTGCCTTTTAAGACTCCAAAAGAAGACATGACTCGTATGAAAAGAGGGTGCATCTTTAGGAGGGCCCACTTTGGTTCCTCCATCGTCCCTCCCTCCCTTCTAAAACAGACAACTCAAATATTAATTTTTGTATAGATACGTGAATTGTTACGTTATTATTAATAAATATAATTTTTTATTATTAATTAACGTAATAATATTTTAAATAATTATTAATATAAAAATAATAATTTATATATTATATTAATTAGTACATAAAAATTGAGATTTAAATTAATATTTTATTATTTTATTATTTTTTTTTATAACAGGTCATAAAAATACGACGACGTTGCATTAAAATCATACATGCAAATTATGAAAAATATAAAAATTTTAAAAATTTAATTTAATGATTCACTTTTTATTATATCATTAATTGACGTGATAATATTTTAAACAACTATTAATATAAAAATAATAAGTTATATACTATGTCAGTTAACATATAAAAGTTTAAATTTAAATTAGTGTCCCTAACATTATTCTTTTCTTCTTTTTTTTTTTCCTTCTGTAACAGGACATAAAATTATGATGGGGTTGCATTAAAATCATACATTCAAATTATGAAAAATATGAAAACTTTAAAAATTATATTTAATGATTCACCTTTTATTGTACACATTGTTGTGGAATGGGGTGGTGGATGGGATATTAAATGAAAAATAGAAAACAGTAAATACCGATCTACTGATTCAAATGAAATGAAATGAAATCAATTATATAGAATATGTGCCTGCTATCAATTTCTTGGGAGCCTCTGTGGTGGACTTCTGGTGAAACACCTTATTTTAACTATTATATTAAGTATTTAACAATTAGATTTACGCAAGTGCGTATTAAAAATTTACAATATGCTACATAAAATTACTCTCTCTGCAGATCTGACCGTTAAATTACTTTTTCAACAGTCAAAACATGGTGTTTTACTGTTAAAAAAGTAATTTAACGGTCAAAATAAAATATTTTATCGGTGATTTTTTAAGAGAATTTCACCATGGAAAAAGCCTAATTTCTTTTAGTTAGTTTGGGTTTTGGAACCGACCAAATCGATCAAAATGCACACATAAAATATATATTCTTAAATAAATTATTAACATAATTTCTATTTGTTGTTATAATAGGCTTAAAAATAGTAAAGCGTTTGTTATTATAATAGGTTTAAAAATAGTAAAGCGTTTGTTGTTATAACATGCTTAAAATACGTAAGTGTACCTATTATGTTTGGTTGGAAGATTCAAAATATAATTTGAATCATGGTTCATGGTTCGTTACAGTATTTTCTCTTACAAAAAATACACGTAAATCGAAAATAGTTCTAATTACATGATTCTAATCCATGAACCAAATATTGAAATTATTTTTGTTGATGAGAAATTTTACAATATTTAAATATGGTTATGTTGGAGTTAAAACAACTAATAAAGACAATTGTATACAAAATGTCAACTTTCCTAATAGAAAGTATTCTTGCTCGTTTTTGTTTTGGTTAGAAGTATATTCTTGTTTGCTTGTTTCAACCAATAACGAAAACGAAGAAGCCAATGTAGCAATAGAATCCTTTAAGATCTTGCTCATCGTTTCCCTAAAAGGTAAAATAAGGCATTCTAAATGATTAAAGACCCGTTCAGTTCGTTGATTCGAGTTGAGATGTGACTATATATGAAAGCTTTTTATTGTAGCAAAAAAGTTAGATGTGACTGTTTCTGAGAGCTTTTTACTGCATAAAAACTCAAATTTTAAACTCGAATCGGTGAAATGAACATGACATAATTGAAAGATAGTTTGATCTATAATATTTTACAGGGGAGCTCAATCAAAGTGTATGGTCATATGAAAATAAAATTGAGTATGGTCATATGACAATAAAATTGAGTCAAATTATAGAAAACAATTGTATGTATAATATAGAACTCCGCCTCTTCATTTTCATAGGATGCTTTTTAGTAATTACCACAAGCACGCAATTCTTTCAAGTCATGCACCTCCTAATAGCTCTCTAAACCAAGACGTTCTCTTTTTGTATCAAAGGACAATTAGTTTGGTCTAAAGTGGACCTATCTCTTTCTTTCAAAGCATCCAGAGTTTTACTAGTACGTCTCTTTCTTGCCTTGGTCTAAAGAAATTTTAATCATTTTTCCAGTCTTTTTCTGGAAAGTAATAATAAGTAGGTAGAAGGGGTAAACGAAAAAGGTTATTAGGACACAAGAAAAAAAAGTTGTTATGACATAGGGAAAAAGACAAATTCTCTATGTTAATGTCTTTGCTGACTCAACACCCATCTGTGGCTGCGCACAGTGGTCGGACTGTCCTACCTAACTAGGCTCTACTTAGTTGGGTCTCCTAGACGGTTGCTCCGCTTCCCGATATGCTAACTTGATTATCCTGCATGGGAGACAGGTAAGGCTCCGGATCAGTTGGGACACCAATGCGGTGCCGGCCAAATACCCTCCGACGCTCAAATCAGTGTCGTGCTTGAGAGCAATAAATGAAAAGACAATGAGTAGGTATGGAGAAATGTTCGTACCTTATAAATTAACTTTAAGGGATATTTATAGTTGCTTGCCAGATCCGGGTCTTACCCATCGTCCTCCGGAGGTCCGCCGGTACGATTGTATATGCTTGTTAGACATATAGACATGTGTCGCGAATCGATGACTACCGTACTTGACCAATCTAACAATGAGAATCACCCTTGTATGGATGACTAGGAACATGGTATGAATTCTCAAATGCCAAGAGTGCTCGGCGGGGAGATTGTTCACTGGGCAGTACTTGACGTCAAGTGTTTAGGTATAGAGGTTGCGAAGCAAAAAGAAAGGTGGTGGTATCATGCTCGGCGACTTTAGAGGGAACGGAGCATCAGTGGTCGATTCTCAGAGGTATCCTCCCAAACAGTTCTCGGCGTACGGAGCCGAGCAGACACCCAACACTCTTTATATTATTTTTGGCTTCAAATTTTTGTGCTTTGAAAAGTAAAAGCTAAAAACTCTATTTGCGGTTAAATGTTTTGTGTCTTTGATTATCTATACAATACTTAAAAGGTGTAATGTGCGCCTCATTCCGTGTGACGACTCTAACTAAGTAGCCGTCTTTTAAACTCACAAACATGTAATCGCTTAAATACTTTAATTAATTAAACTGAAATTTGCAATTTTTTTTATATACCATATAATAAAGGAAAATAAACTTAACTTTAATATTAAATTAACATATATTAATTTTTAAATTATATAAAAAGTCTCAATCTTCATAAAACCAAATTGCATACATACAATTAAAAAGTCTTATCATAACAAAACATATTGCGGAATTAAAATGCGAGCGGTATCCATTTTCCATTCTCCACACTACTCGCCTGCCGTTGCGCACAATCCATCATTCACCTTTCATTAGTTGTTTTCCTACAGTATAAATACATCTTTGTGGTGAGTTTATACCTAGTAAGTAGGTACTAAGTCGCACTAATTAAAAACATAGTACTTAAAGTATATCGGTAATGTGTGTACCAATTATGCTCTTTTATGAACTTGATTTATTATTCCTTTAGGCCCGAGTGTATGTACCGGGATGTGCACACGATCAGCGGGTAGAGAGGGTTTGCAAGGTGCCTGACTACACCGTGACCCTATTTTACCTCCTCAAGCACTGAATGATTATCTCTTCAGGCCTTAAATCCTTTCCGTAGGTCAAAAAGTTGGTACGACACTCTTAAATGTTCTTATTAGTCATATAGATTTTAATAGTGAGCATGCAATATGTCATGACATACCATACTATAGCTTTAAGCATAAACATGTACATAAAACTTGTATAACATTCTGTTTCTAAACTTATTCGTATTGTAGGCGAGATACCCACTTACCTGCTATCAGCCAAGGTCGAGACTATATTACTCGCCGAGGTTAACCTTTACTGCTGTATTCTGTAAAGAAAACCCACTGAGAGTGTGAGTTTGACTTATTATAAGCTAGTCTATTTAGCTCAGTCTATTTAGGAATTTATTCTTATACTTAGAAAATATTTCATTTTTAAATAAGGATAATTTGACTTCTTACATATTACAAGAATTATTTTAATACATCCTCATCATATAATTTTCCTTAATTGTCTTTGCTAATCGGTCCTAGGTTGATAACTTAATCTTTTAAATTAGTGAACTAAACCATAGTTTATGTCTAAGTTACCATTTCATATTATTTCTTAGATTTGGCCCAAAATTGTATTAAGGCCCATTAATCTACAACATGTCTACATTGGTCTTTTACACTAGGGTGTCAGACTTAGGCTCAAAAAGTTATGGGCCTAGTACGGGTGTTGGGCCCGTACCTAGTGTTTTTATAGAAATTCTCAATCTGATCATATTCTGAAAATCATTAGTAAATCATATTTTACCTCTAGTAATATTGTCGGCTACTAGAAATTGGTGCTGGGAAGTACTTAGTGATTATTTTTAGAAGATAACCATAAGTTTGTAAACCTTTTAAAATTTCCTATTTGGCCTCATTTATTAGATTTTGTCTTAAACATTCAATTCCTGTAAAACTCGGATTCAAACGTTTCCAAAAAGCATTCTTCGCTAGAATTTGAACAATTTCAAATCTTACTGGTTAACTTTTCTATTTTTCCTTAATATGTAATTAACTACGTCTTATAGTTAGATTTTTAAACTCTGAGCTTTGCGAAGTTTCTTCGTCTCGCCGTGATCTAAAAGATTCGTGTTTCACAGAAAATGAGGTTCGTCCTCGGAACGACCCGAAATCTTAAAGATAGTGGCTGCATAAATATTACTTTGCACAGTTTTTGAAAACGGCCCGAAAACGTGTCCTAGAGTCAGAATCGTGGTTTTTCACGATCATAGAGATTTGTTCGTAATGTCGAAGCCTTTATGATTTGTGTGTCAAAAATTCTGAAATCTCTATGGAATGTTTGTTTCAAGGGTTTGTCCCTGGTTCTGAATCATGATTTTTAGTTCTCTACCAAAGTTTTCTCTCACAAAAAAAAAAATTGAATTTCAAAATCAAAATCATGAATCATAGTTCTGAACCCATGAACAAAACATCTCATAAAGAGTCCAAAAATAGTAAAACAGAAACTAGCTGAAATTGACAGTTTTGGACAGTTTTTTTTTCTTAATTTGGTCTCTAACAGCTCCGAATTTCAAATCAAAGTGGACTAATTTTTTTTTTAAATCAAAACAGAAACTTGTTAACTTAAATTTTTTTTTGCACCTTTAACCTCTTAAAATTAACATGCAAAGCTTAGATCTTATTCTAAATACATAAAACAACAACTTTAGACCATAAAATACAAATTTACAAACATAGATTTTGTTGGTTGCCGAATCGAATCCGGCTGCGGAAGCGTGGTGGTGCGGGGAAGAGGCGGATCATGTATAACAAAAATTTTCGTAAAACTTTTGAGATACTCTATAGATTATATTAATTTATGCACGAATAAATTAATCTCATTAACTTATAAAGATCAAGAACTCAATCAGGAAAAATACCTGGAAGCCGACTCGGATGATAACTTGAGTTCTTTGACCACGAAGAGTCATTGCTCCAATCTTTGTGTTTAGAAAACCAATGTCTTCCACATCAATTCCTAGAATCCACGAAGACGTGTGTGTGGGCACACATGAGACAAAACGGGTTACAATAAACACTCAAATTTCCACAAACACCAACGCATGCACGATGTAGAATTTTTGGAGAAAAAAAATTTTTCCTTCCTCTCTCTCTTGAGAATTTCGGCCAGCCTTAACTCTTAGGGCTGAAAAATTGTTTCCAAAATTTCTATAGAGAAATTTCGGCTACCTCTAAAATTAGGGCAAAAAACTATTCCGAAAATTGTCTCAAAAATAGTATTTATAGAGTAGAAGTCAAACTTCTAGAAAGAATCCAATCTCTATCTCCAATTTGAATTTCGAACTAAAATTCTCCTCTATCCCTTATCCCTTGTGGCCGGCCATGCTAGGAATTCCTATCCCTGTGTGTGGCACCAAATACTGGATATGGAAGGAAGAGAAAATCATCCTTTATCCTGTAGTCCAATTTTATTTCAAATTCAAATTCGAATTTAAGTCAAACTTAAATTAATTTGAATTTCTAAATTAAACAACTTATCTAATAAGTTTAAATGGATAAATCTAGATGTGTTCAAATTCAAATTTAAATAATCACATTATTTAAATAATAATTAATTCCCAATTAATTATTTTCGAGTATTTAATTTTAGAATTCCGTAATTCTAAAATTCCCATTTTGCCCTATGTGTCTGGCA